>NW_023461339.1:0-26774 GCF_013731165.1 Rhagoletis pomonella
ACTTTCATAGGTACAATCATATGTATAAGAATGTTAGAATATATACTAACTTATACATAAATATATACATATATACTTACGGGATGGATATACTACATGTGTAAGTACGCTTCAAGTATTCAGTTATGAGTATGAATGTTGCTTTTTATGCACACTGCCAGTGGGGCAATAAATTATTTTGCACTTTGGAGCGGAGCGCACGTTCTCCATTTTGTGATGGCAATATATGTATATATGTACATCTATGAGTAACTCAGTGATGCAAGGCACGCACGACTGACCTTAGCACTGCCCTTGGTATAGCATAAAAGAAATTGCAAATTTACGTACGAGTATAAAAAACACTTACGAGCTCGTTTATGTGTGCCTATCAAAACACTTTGAGATTGAGTGCATTTTTGCCGCGCTTGAGAAATGAAAGAAACTACCGTTGCCCCTCTAATGAAGCAGCTGCTCATAATATTCATTTCGCCATTTATATTTACCCTTTATTAAAGATATGTTTTTAAAACAGCTTGTTTTCTTCGAATTCTGTGATTTAGGCAAATGACACTGAAGTTGGCAGCTTAAATAAGGTTGGATTAGGTTAGATTAGAGAGGCTATCATACCCCCACTCGGAGACAAGTTTTGCCATGGAAAATGTTGAAAGAGTTCTTCTAGTGTCCATTTACTATCCCGGAGGAAATTGTGGAGGTCCACTAAGTTCACTTCCGTTATCTTCACCGACCTGGTGGAAAAGCGAAATCACAAGTAAGTAAAAGGCCTTGTCTATAGAGCTGGAATTTAGCAAAATGGTGAACCGATTCCGCCTCTTTCTCATCCAGACAACTTCTGCAGAGAAAACTTCGGTATTTACTACGATGATGAACCCAGCAGATTAAAGCTTTGAAGTTACTCAGGGGTAGAAAAGAAAAAAATAACCTTCCCCACGGCCAAGATCTCCGCCTTAGAAACACTGCAGTCGTCAGGCAGGCTTCAATTACAGATCCTCTGAATAGAGGCCCACTCCAACTGCTCATCCTTGATCCATTGGTGTGTACGGTAAGACCAGCACCTCATTCTTCCCTAGTAGGAAATAGTGTTCTTTACGAACACTTGTGGTAGCTTCAAGTGGAGGATTTTATTCAGCTCTTCTTGAGGTACGCTGTTAACAGCGCCTAATATATATATCAAACTTTAACAGAAGAAAAATTTAAAAAATGACAGGTTCTGTGCCAAATTTTTACATCTATGCTAAAGCCTGTTGTGTAACAAACAAAAATCAAGTTACTACTGAAGAAACTCGATGGATAAATAAGAAATAGTGAGTGGTCAAATGAAAATGCGCAAAGAGTTTTTGTATGAAATATGAGCACGTACTCAGGTGTACGTGGCGTATGAGTAACTTTTTTTCCTGCTCATTTTTCATACAAAAAATCTTTGCGTATTTTCATTTGACCACTTATTATTTCTTATTTTTTCATCGATTTTCTTCATTAGTAATTTGAATTTTGTACAGAACAGGCTTTAGCACAAATGCAAAAATTAGGCACAGAATCTGTTATTTTTTTTAATTTTTTCTTCTGTTAAAGTTTGATTTTTTTCATTATAAAATAACAAAATCTGGAATGATTAATTACTTTGTCTGAAACTGTCAGTCCTATCGGAAAGTGATGTATGTATGGTTTGTGGAAAATTTCATTAGCTTTGATTTGACGTATATCCGGTGACAGGTAATAAGGTCAATGGATATAACGTCAATTGACTTTATTTCCCACCCTGGTGCGAAATAAAGTCAATTGACATTATTACCTTTTCAAAAGCGAAATAAAGTCAACAAAAATTGGAAACATAGTCATTGACGCTATTTCCTCATTCAAATGGAAATAGCGTCAACAATGCTTAAAGTATGTCGATTCATAGAAAAAAATGTTGTTCTTACAATAAAAATTGCCCCGTAAGTGTTGTTTTTTAATAGATGAAAAAGGTTATTGCCAAATCCTCTGTGTTGTGATACTAATCCACGCACAATCATTGATTTTATTAAAACAATTTAAAATACGAATATGTAAAAACACGATGCGAAAAACTAAACGCCTGCGCACAGCTGGAATACGAGAAATATTTGAAGAAAGAGTGTAGAAATGATCCATAACTTGCAAAACATGTTTTGTTTCCACAAAAATAAAGCGAACACTATTAAATTTAAGAAACATTCCATGTCCAAAAACCCAGAAGGAACACTGAAAAATTCTGTGTTTTAAATTAGCATATTTTGAACGAATTCGGAATGTCTAAGGTGGAGAAAGAAACCAACCTTTCTATAAGGAAATAATTATAGAAAAGGAATTTTTTTACCCTGTATTCATGTCTCCGCCAGCAATTTGTGACGACATCATTTAAAAGCAGCTAAGGAGAATGACGACACTATTTATTAGATGGCACATTCAACGAGCCAATGTGCCAAAATGCGGGTATAAACAATTATTGATTACTTAATATCGGAACCGAGATCATATAAGTTAATTGATTGGTTTTCACACACTTTTGAAACACAAATTATATGTTTTTTTACTGCAGACAAGTTGTTGCCCCAAAACATAGCAGAAATCTTCCAATCAGGTCTGTCAACTATTTTAGTTATGAGGTGCCATATTGAGGATAAAAAAGTGTCAAAATGTGCCAAACAGAAAAAAAATGTGCTAAAAAAGGTGTCATTCCTTTTAACCATTCACATTTATTAATAAAATAAAGCTACATTTTCCAAACAAATCATAAAATAAGATAAACCAGTTGAGAAAAAGAAGTGCACGCAAACGATTTCACAAAAATGTATTGAAATGTTATTTTTTTTACAAAAGTGCCATTTTGGCACTTTGTGCCAAATTGAAAAATTAAATGCCATTTGAAGTAAAATAGGGACAATTGGCACGGTTTGAGCCAAGTTGGCATCCCTGCTTCCAATAACTTACAAGTATAAAAATGTGAAATATCGAGGGCTTGAATTCAATAATACCCTCTATCTGCAATTTGCACAAAAACAAATTTGTGATTTTAAAAACCATCTGGGACTTATTACCTGTCGTTATATAAGGTATCATTATTATCACTGATGACAGTTAAAGCTTAGGTGGATTTTTATATCAGAATCTCATCTTTGTGAAAAGTGTGCAGATAGAGGGTATTATTGAATATAAGCCCCCGATGTTTAAAATACATATATAAAAATTTTCTTTCAACGTATACAAAAAATAAATCTACCTGCCTTACAGCATGGCGGGAGACGCGGAAGGGTGGGCCGGGGGCCGCGGCGTAGCGTGAGGTGGTGTGCGCGCCGGTCGCGCGGGGTACGAGGGGCGCGCGCGGTGTGGCGCGCTAACGCGGGTCGCCGCGAAGCTAAGCAAATTTAATGTTTGAAAGAGAAATAATGTCAATGGATTTTATTTCGGTTTTAAAAAGGTAATAACGTCAATTAGTCAATTGACCTTATTTCCGTAGATCTTATTACCTGTCACCGTATATCCTTTTAAGATTGTTAAATTGGTTCGAAAAATATACATACGTGACTAAGTGAAACCACTTTTTGTTTAGAGCGGAATAACGGTAAATTGAAAATATCTTGAACACTTATCCATAGAAAAAAAATTAACTCAATTTTTGGAATCACCGAGCAATTGTACATAGGAATTGGAAAGTGGCATCCACAGAACACTTTTGCTGTAAACCAGTGTGATTTATTGATTGCTGCTTTTTTCGGTGCATTCCACCAGACTTAAGCTCGTTAAGTTATAATTGGTCGTTAAGTTATAATTGTTTATTTTTGGAACAGACACAGTAAATATTGATTATGCGTTGCTGTAGAGCTTGTAAGGATCTTCGGCATTCATTGACGTATATCAAGTTAGTAGTTGCCGATTGCAGCTTGACTGTCAACAAGTTTAGATGGAGCAAGGTCGATCGTACTTACCAGCTTTGCCACCACGTCGATTGCATATATCTCAGCCTGTAAAACTGTGCAGTTATCTGGGAATCTATAGGATACTCTCTCAGATATAACTCCTGAGAAGACGCCATATCTTATGCCGATTTCGATTTTGAAGCGGTTCGTGTAAATGAGCACTTCGTCATCGTTGAGAACAATATTAAGCTCCCAGTCACTTCTGTTGGGAAAATGGATATCAAAGTTTCGATTGAAGTGAGTTTCGGTACTACCGTATTCCACCCCCACTCTATCGAGTATGGTCCATGATCCTTGAAAGTTGTTCGCAGACTGTTAGACGCCATGAGTCGTAGAGTGATTTTAGCTGCGGTAGTTTTAACGTATAGGTATATGGGTGGAATGTCCAGAAGTATCTCTAGTGCCTCCTGGGACGTTGAGTAAACCCCCACCGTTATGCATAGGTATGCTTGTCGTTGGAATTTTTGACGTTACCCCTTTTGACAATTTAAAATTTGCTCCGTTGAGGGACGGAGCTCGAAACTTGTGTAGCTTATATCGCTTGCTAAATAGAACAAGTTCGGTTTTGGAGGGGTTAACCTCAAACCATTTCTTTCTGCCAGATCGTTAATTTTAGTTTGTAGAGTCTCGCGATTCGTCAAGACGAGTCTCCCCACGTCCAGAATGACAAAGATATCTGTATTTGCAATGACATTACTCGCTTTCGTTGTGCGAAGCAGGAATTCGTTTAGCACATGGTTCCACAACAGGGGAGATAAAGGGGGTCGCTGCTGCTTCGCAAGCCTTTGTGACGATTATATAGACGGAGTAACTCGAAGCCCTTTTCGTTTTGCCTAAACTCATTTCTGAATTAATGGTTTAGCATCCCTGCTGTAAGAATAAATACTACTTTGGCTTCTCTTCAAACTTTGGACATCTTGTAGATATGCTGTTTGGAATGGGTACAACGTGTATTGTAACGCAGCCGGCACTACCCCACCAGGTCTTTTATGTGTTGATCAAATGAATTGATGGCTCACGTTACTTTCTCTATGTCAGCTATGTCTTCAATACACATTCCCGATGCATGGGCAATAACTGATATTAGAATGATATCAATTAGATCCTTGCAATCGGGCTCCTTATACTTCATATTGCCGAGTCGGTTTTAGAATCGGTTGTGGCGCCTGATTTGTTGACTCCAATGTTTTGCTGAACTAATGTGCCCTTCTTCTTTTCCCATAGTTTTCCCAATCCGTCTCACGTCTGCTGCTTTGGACCCAATTAAAGAGTTTTCTTGTCATCACTCTAATTTGTCTTAACTCGGTATTCACCAGACTGCCTTTGGTCTGGTATGCGGCCTCGCTACATGACAAGATACGTCGAAACTCCCACTTATCAACTCTTAATCAAGCGGATAACCGTTCGATCAACATTAGAACTCTAATTGGTCTAATTTCAACTTTGGTAATTGCTAGAAAAAAGCTTTCCCGATCCATATTCCTAGGGTTCCTAACTGAATTGGCAATACTACCTCGGAGTAATCTTAGCATGGTCCGAAAGCAGCAGATATTTGATATCATCCAGTTACTCATCCTGTTGGTAGCCTAACATTATTACAGAATGTTAGCTGATTGCCTTTTTTACATATTTCTGGTTTAGTATAAGCAATAAAATCAAGGATGAACCTACACTTTTCGTTGATGTTGGGATTTTTTCAAGGCTCAATGTGGTCATTTGCGTCGCAGCCCGTTCCCAAATCGAACTCTGGTTGTGCGCTACCAGTTAGCGGTGTCAAAAGTATTCCAACATAAGCATCAAGCCATGCGTGTTTGCCGATGTGAGGTCTTTAGTGCGGTATGAGGCGAAAGGTAATAGACTATGTATAACAGCTCTTCTTGGCCAACATACAAATTCTTATATTACCTTCTGTCGTTAGCGTGAACAGATGGTAGAAGTTTAATTTTAGCACGGTGACCCTGCCTTGCACAAGCCAGGGTTCTTTGACGAGGGCCACATCTACAAATGCATGTCCATCTCAGAGGTTAACTTTCCAAGTCCAGTTACTTTGAAAAAGAGTGAGACGGATGTTGGGTTATGCAAATTAAGCTTCCTCCTTCGTGGTTTGTGGCCTAAAGCATTGTTCACTCAAAATCGGTACGCATAAAATGGGTTATATCTTTTTAACAGGTTTTCTGAAAATAATATTTAATATATGCAAAAATAAAGGGAAGTATTCCGCTATAGATAGATGTTAGCGACATTTCATATTTTGCTTGTATAAATAAATAACAGACAATTTCTTTGATAGTGATAAAATTTTTCTGGACACCCGTTCTAGAGACTTGAGTAATCAACTTGGTCCACTAAACTATCTTTAGTTTATGTTTTTTCATAGTTCGCGAATCTCTACTTATTTTGTTTTGAATAGATACCGTGTATTTTTCGATTTGACGTAAATAGGACATATTTTTAAACTGATGAGTTCCAGAACTTTATTCATATCTTTGGCTTTAAACCGATTTAAAGTTACCTGTGAATAATTAATTTTCTTTGAAACCAACCAAAACTTTAGTGAAGGTCTAAAACAAATGATACAATGGCTTAATACTTTATGCAAACGCTCCTTCCAGCATATTTCTGGGGTCATATGGCCCTTTGCGGAGTCTGATCGAGTTTTAATAAGACTGTTTCGATTCTCTCGTCATTTGATATCCCTTTGACAACTGTGTCAACTTCTATAAATTTAATTTTAAGAGGATATCACTCTGTTTCTTTTTAGCTTAAAACTTTTAACGTGGGAGTTGATCGAAGTCAAGATTTAAACATGTTTTTTAGTCATTGCTAAAAAAATACCACATTTGGTGTGAACATTTGGGGTGAAGTAAACGGAAGCGATTTTTGTTATCAAATTTATTTAATCTAACAAAAATATATATATTATAACTCGATAAGGTTTAAGGGACAATTTCACAGTGCGTAGTTAACTCAGAATCGACAGTTAACTAGAGATTTTCAGTACAAAATTCTGTAGTTAACTACCGATTCTGAGTTAACTACGCATTGTGAAATTGGCCCTTAGTCTTGCCATAGCTTCCATTCGCTGGTCTGTGGATAATCGTTTTCCAATTCTTTCGCGCGATCTTCTTCTGATAAGCCGATTTTTTTTTTTTTATAATTGAGGTAAAGAGCCTTATCCCTAAGCTGGTGCGAAATGATTTTTTTTGATGATTAGCTTACTCTGTTAGTTTAAGCAGAAGGAATCCATTCATTGATTTTTGGAGGAAAATGAGAAGTTTTTGGTATATTTAATTTTAATTTGATTTTTGATCTCGAGAATGTCGGATTTTCAACGAATTTGTTCAACATTATTTTTTGAGCAGGCACTTTCAACACGAATAAAACTGTCAAATTAAAAGCCAGTACTATGAAATTTAAACCTCATAATGGTAGATCTATTGTCTAACGATCTGCATTGCAACTTTTTAATACATTGAAACAATTGCTGTACAGGAATGCTGGAACGCCTACCGATTTTGAGTGAACAATGCTTTATCACCAGTTGCACAAAGCTTAAGTGTGTACCATGAGGAAAATTTTTGTTAATAAGGTCTGTACATGGATATAATCTTTATTGCACAGGGTCAACATTACCAATATAACTATATAACCATACAAAAGCATAATTCATTACATTTATTTAGTTAGGAATTAAAAATATATATTTCCTCCAAAAACTCGAATGCAATTTCAAATACGAATTATGTGCTCAATGCAGTTATTACTGGTTTTCATCAACAATTTCTAACCGAATGTTTAGCTTCAGAGAATAAATTAAAGTTTGCATGTGTTTGACTTTTGTATTTAAATAATTTATTTCAATTTGGAATTTTCATATCTAGATTGTATAACAACTTAAGTTAACACACAGAAAATTTAACAAACAAACATGAATCATACAAACTGTTCTTTTTTGCTGCGGTAGTCTTGTGTCCTGCAAGAAGACTTGTGCAATATTTACAATGCAAATAATAAAACATTTTCTGACGACTGCAAATAAACCAATAAATTTACTAATTTAATGTGTCATAACACGCACTGAAGCCTCACAAACACCATAGATATAATGAGAGGAAAATAAATTGTGTATGTACATATGTACGTACTTATGTATGTATATGGGCAAATCTAAAAAACAGGTAACCTTGGTGTTATTTAGCTTTATTTTACAACGCTTTTATCAACTTGCAATGTTGTGTTCCAGAAACTTTCAATGTTGTGTTCCAGAAACTTTCAATGTTGTGTGTCCGACACCATAAAGCAAAGCTTTGAAAAGCTCCTATAAAAAAGCATAGTGAATAGGGCGAGGTAGATGACATCTAGATGTCGCCCTATGTACTACGTTTGCTACACCGGAAATAGACGACACGCCATTTCTTTAAATAAAATTAGTTTGACTATTGTCAACTAAATCGAATGCTTTGTAAGTGAAGTGATTTGTGCACCACCTGAGGTATAGGTGGACCAGTTGGTAACCACTTTGGGACCAGTTGGTAACTAGTTCATGGGACCAGTTGGTAACCAGTCGGGGACCAGTCCGGGAGCCAGTTGGGAACTAGTTTGGGACTAGTCCGAAACTACTTACCTTCGGCCCAGTTGGGGACCAGTTGGTCTTTTTAAGCTCCTGTGGCCGTTTTAAGGGTAATTCTTGGGCTCCTGCACTGCCGCTCGGGGTTTCTGCCTTCTACGGTGGTAATTTTGGGCCGGGTTGCCTGTTTTGGCGGATTGTTGTGCTGAATGCCGCCTATTACGTGTACCGGGTACCACTTTCTCGAGCGAATTGCTCTGGGGAACCTGTTGTGTGAGTTGCTGGCTTTTTGGCTAGACTTTGAGGAGGGTTTATACACGCATATCGGCGGAAATAGACGACACGTCATTTCTTTAAATAAAATTAATTGGTGCTCGTTTGTATGTACATACATATGTAAATGCATGTGTGTGCACCTTTCTATTAATATCGTTGAATTATTTTAATATCTATTGCAAAATTTTATTCAGACAGGACTAAAAAGTAGAAAATAAATAATATAAAAAAAACTTTTTAATATACAACGCTTTTATAAATGGACTAAAAAGTAGAAAATAATATTTCTCAGTCCCATAGAATTTGTTTTGATAACTTTTGATTTTGAAATTTTAGCAAAAGTCATTATAAACAATCTATGAAATTGAAAATGAAAAGCGTGGGGCGCATGTAATACACTTGAATTGATATGAAAAGTAATATATGAATGTATGTATGTGGGTATATGAATAACGACCGCTTAAAATCGATTTCAAAGTTCTACTTTCGCTGTAGAAATTTTAGGTCTACGTTATGTAGTTTGACTATTGTCAATTAAATCGAATGCTTTGTATTGCATGCGCTCCACGTTTTTCATTTTCAATTTCATAGATTGTTTATAATTACTTTTGCTAAAATTTCAAAATCAAAAGTTATCAAAACAAATTCTATGGGACTGAGAAGTATTATTTTCTACTTTTTAGTCCATTTATAAAAGCGTTGTATATTAAAAAGTTTTTTTTATATTATTTATTCACTGTTGGAAACTATATCAAGCTGATGCCTCAAAAAAAAAATGTGGATGGATCAATTTGCTGCATAACTTTTGTATTATAGGTGTTTAAATTTGAAAAAAACATTGAAAACGAGTGAATTTTTTATGTAATTTTTAAGAGGGGCCAAATTAATTATATCATAACTTTTGAAGCACACCATATTCTGATTTGAAATTTAATGGGCATTTAGCACTTATGTGCACACTTCATATGTAGTAGGTAAGAAAAGTGTGCATTAAAAAGTAACGAAATGGCAAGTAACCCAAAGTCTGTAATTCCACATTTCACAATTTTCAAAATTTTCGGTTTATCGTGTACATTTTTTGAAGCATTTAATTTTAAGAACTTTTTAAGTATGTATTTTATTCTACAAGCAATTACGAATAATTTGATACCTCAGCAAGAAGTGTGCTTTCAGAATGAACCAACTTTTAAAGATAAAATATTCTGCGATCTTCAGCGTAATTTTTATTCCAAAAACACTTTAATTAAAGGCACATTTGGAAAATACTTCCAAACGATCTAAATCTTTCTATAACTGCTAGTCTTTATAAAATTACATATGTATACCTGTAATATGCTTCAAAAAATTTGTCTCAAGAAGTGTGTAAAAACCCTGATTTACTACTCTTAATGATGCTCCTTCTTTTAGTCAGAATATTTCGAGAGTGGTATCAAAGCAACTTTTTTTCGACAAATGTTCTGATAGTTGCTCTTACTTAATGGGAGCCTTCTAAAGTCAATGGCGTCCTCAGTTTTACCCCATTGGCTCCACTTTTCGCGATAGCGGTACTTGAAACTTTGCTTAAATTTTAACTACTTGTTAAAAGAAGTCCCTGGGTTTTGAAGACATTTTACTAAAATTTTGCACATAACCGTTTTTTAACCTTAACTTTTACTATTCCATAAAATCTTCGAAATCGGTTCACTAAAACACCTATCTCCCATACAACTGATTGATCAGAGACATTGTTTTGCGTTATAACTCCTCCAATTAAACAGGTTAAAATTTAGTATAGGTTCAATTTATATATATATACAATTTGTTATTCAGATATGAAGTTAGATTAATAGCGTAAAAACACATATCTGAGTAATCAGTTGTATATGAGCTATATGTTAATGTGAGCCTATTTCGATAATTTTAAGGCATAATTAAGGTAATAGTAAAAAAACTTTTATGTGCAAAATTTTAGTAAAATAACTTCAAAACTGAGGGAGTTATTAACCGGAGCCAATCTAGTAAAACGGGGCATGCCATTAAATTTAGAACGTCCCAATTAAGTGAGTTCAACTTTCGAAATCTTTGCTCAAAGTTTACAACTTGAACAGCGTAATTTGAACCCAGCTTATTCTTTTGTTATCTATTTCATGTTTATTTATTCCTCGTCTAACTTTTGAAGCACTTGATGAAAATGAATTACACTTATATTAGTCGATTTATTAAGAGATTACGAATAAAATGGTATATAAAACATAGGTGTGCTCACAAATTTAAAAATTTAAATTTTTATTTTGAAAGTGTACCTAGTTTTTAGATTTGCCCATATATGCATGCTTTCTAAAAAATTTACAAATGTAGGTACAAATTAATAGCTTTGTTCGCTTACAAAATTGCCAGTCATTTTCAAAATACAGTATATATGTATGTATAACATATTTTCTATCAACCGCAGACAGGGGATGAGTCTAAAATTTCATAAGACATTGTCGGACAAAGGTAGGCGGGCGCACATAACGGGTGATTTTTTAAGAGCTTGATACCTTTTTTTTTAAAAAAAACGCATAAAATTTGCAAAATCTCATCGGTTCTTTATTTGAAACGTTAGATTGGTCCATGACATTTACTTTTTGAAGATAATTTCATTTAAATGTTGACCGCGGCTGCGTCTTAGGTGGTCCATTCGGAAAGTCCAATTTTGGGCAACTTTTTCGAGCATTTCGGCCGGAATAGCCCGAATTTCTTCGGAAATGTTGTCTTCCAAAGCTGGAATAGTTGCTGGCTTATTTCTGTAGACTTTAGACTTGACGTAGCCCCACAAAAAATAGTCTAAAGGCGTCAAATCGCATGATCTTGGTGGCCAACTTACCGGTCCATTTCTTGAGATGAATTGTTCTCCGAAGTTTTCCCTCAAAATGGCCATAGAATCGCGAGCTGTGTGGCATGTAGCGCCATCTTGTTGAAACCACATGTCAACCAAGTTCAGTTCTTCCATTTTTGGCAACAAAAAGTTTGTTAGCATCGAACGATAGCGATCGCCATTCACCGTAACGTTGCGTCCAACAGCATCTTTGAAAAAATACGGTCCAATGATTCCACCAGCGTACAAACCACACCAAACAGTGCATTTTTCGGGATGCATGGGCAGTTCTTGAACGGCTTCTGGTTGCTCTTCACTCCAAATGCGGCAATTTTGCTTATTTACGAAGCCATTCAACCAGAAATGAGCCTCATCGCTGAACAAAATTTGTCGATAAAAAAGCGGATTTTCTGCCAACTTTTTTTGGTAATAAAATTCAATGATTTGCAAGCGTTGCTCGTTAGTAAGTCTATTCATGATGAAATGTCAAAGCATACTGAGCATCTTTCTCTTTGACACCATGTCTGAAATCCCACGTGATCTGTCAAATACTAATGCATGAAAATCCTAACCTCAAAAAAATCACCCGTTACAAGCTATTTATTGATGCCACTATGACGATATACTAACTTGGTGGCAAGAAGTGACCGAGCCTCACTCATAGAGTTTAGTTCTCAAGATTATGCTTATCCACGAATCCACAAAACAGAAAAAGAGCCCTATTTTCATGGAACTTTAATCAATGAATCTGAATCTGAATAAATATTTAATTCTGATAATCTCAAAATCGGAGTGTTGTGTTTGCAAGAGACGCAGTGACGTAGTGTTCCGCCTAACGGCAATGCTGCTCAGCATTCCAAGCTCTTCCAACCACACATTTCGGCTTTTATCTTTTTATTAGGAAAAATACGTCGCACCTCCCTCTTCAGCTCCCTACATCGGTCCCATACAGCTCGCATTGTGCCCGCGTGTCCTGCTGACGGCTTCTGTTTTCTCTGCAGTGGCACGCTGTTAATTATCGTAGCAGATTTTTTCGGGCTCACTGAAATTCGACTACTTATTCGGCGGCAGTACAAAATGAGCGGCGAATTTGGTTCACCTGCTAGCATTAGGGTATTAGGGCGTACGCACAGAAAATCGAGTGCCGCCTATGGAAGCAAGGTGAAGAGAATCGTAACTATAGGTGTAGGCTTCTCGTATGGAATTGGCAGCAAATATAATACATAACTTACTTTTAATGAAAATTCGCTAAAATATTTGTAGCATTTACTTAAATTTTTCTCAAAAAATACAGTTTCATACAATTTGTGTACGTACCCTAAGTTGATTTGTTGAATAACGCTTTCTGAGAGCAGATGCGAGAGTAGAGTGGCGAATAAATTGGCCGGCTGTTGTGATTTCAGTTTTTAACGATGTGCTTCCTTGTGATACTGGGGTCACATTTTTTTCTGTGCAGAGGCGTGTGCGTATTTTGGTTGCAACAAGAAAGTGATTCAAGTCGATTTTTTGCCCTAGGAGTGAACGCGCGTCTAAAATATTGGGAAGCGTGCCTTCCGTCTATCGATTTGATGTCTCGTTCTTCGAGCCGCAGACAGTCATGTAGCTTTATGGATCTTCTTATACTACAATTTTAGACTGCAGACTACCATGTTTCGGGCCCGGCGAAGTCAATCAATTTAAGTCCATTATGTGGTGTTTCGTTATGAAGGAGGAATTTTTCGACGGTAGAGCCAAGGATGCTACACTCGACATGAGGTCAAAAGTGCGTCAGAAGCGTTCATGGAAGATATATTAAATGTTTCGTTCCTCTCATTCGGCAGGGGTAGGTGCAAATAAACGAGGGGTTGAAGAATCTCTATTTAACGCTGCTCGGCGACGGAGCTCTCTCCCAACACAAGACCGACACTGAATTTGCACAGCTGTACATGACAGCTATAATGAACGTCATAAGGTTGAATATATTTCTTGCTTTGCTCCGTTCAATGCATTTTCTCAATAGCGGCGCTGTCAGCTTTAATCATCCCAAGGACATCAACTAATCACTCAGAGACCCCTTCCCCATTAAGGATCCGGACATTACTGGTGCATACCCCTAAATCATGGTCCTTTCACCGTTTGCCGTAGTCGTCATCGAAAGAAGGAGCTCGCTGATGAATGGAGATCAAAAACTTTCCCCACATGCGGGGACCACTGCACCCAGAGCCATTCCTCAGCTTGTGCTTACGCTAAATAAATAAAACGATTCCAAAATTCGAATACAACTAAAAGCTTCCTCAATTTCATAGTATAAAAAAGAAGGAAATCAATAAAAACACTCTCAACTCCAAGTTGACATTGTAAACTCTCCTTAAGTGACGTTCCTCATGACATTATGTATACATACATATTTATTTGCGTTTATACTACTATTTCATGTACATAGGTAAATAGACCATAAGATGTATGTATGTGCTTTCATAAATATCTACGTGCTTACTTTAGGTTTTTTCATACATTTTTCAGGTTGCATGGATTAAATCAGACGCCAAAGCAATACTCGGCATTCACATCCATATGGTGTCACTTAGTTCCAGGTTAGCAGTGACACACAACGGTCACAACACCTGGAAACCACACATATCCCACGTACAGCTAAACGATTCGGGCAGTTACATGTGCCAAGTGAACACATATCCCATGAAGAGTCTGGTAAGTAAACTCAACTAAACCATGTAATCCAACTAAGCAGGGAATAAGAGACTGCATATGTACGTACTAAATAGTTAAGGCAGGTGATAGTTATCTAAAACGAAATAGTCAAGCATTAGCTGGCCATACTATTTTAAAATGAGGCAGTGGTTTATGCACAAAAGCTCTACAAATGAAGGAGGTGTGGTAGCATAATTTAAGCTGTTGATCCAAACATGGCACTGAACTTATGGTGTCATGCAACGCTACTCCAATCACCTTTGCAACCGCGAACTTATAAACTAACTGCTTTATGCATATCTGTATAAGTAGCGTGATGATTCCAGCTGGAACCAGTAAGTTAAAGTGCAGTCTGAATTTTCTTACTTTACTTGTTCGTTGAACTTTTACAGTTTTTTATACCAACCAATGTCACTTAAGCCAAGCTGCTGTCTGCTGCGCATGCATCTTGGAAGAAAACATAATACATACGAGGAAATTTAATTAAATTAGCAGCAGTAGTTAATACTTCATTTCAAAATAAAATATTATTTTGAAATTTAGTAAAATTACTTCCAATGACCAACTCTTTTAGACCTTGCAGGTCCATTGTGATCCACTGTGAAATACGGGAACGTCAGTGACTATTATGCACAGAGCCATTTTGAAGCTCTTATGAAGCGTAGTATTGGTTTTATTCCTGCACCGGATAGTTCCGTGAGAGAGATGAAAATGTGCCTACCTAGAAAGCCCGCTCTGCTCTTAGCTAAAGCTGTGTAGTAGAGCTGTCAAACTATCAATGGCACTATCGATAGTATCGATCGTTTTGGGTTTCGGTCTACTATCGATAGTTTTTAACACTATCGATACTATCGAAAAATTACCACTCTTATTTTGAGCCATTTGCCAAGCGGTGACAATTTTGTGAGTAAAAAATTTATTATACGGGTATTTGCGAATAAAATAATATATTTTCCAAAGTTTTGTGTGAAAAGATGTCAATTTATAGTTTTAGTTTAGTTTGGAAAACAGCCCTAAATCTTGGCCAAAAAGAATGGCTATTGTGATTTGTAAAATATGCAGTTTTATGTTTAATAGTTATAACTATTGAACTGATCCCTTCACGAAACAAATCCAGCCTTAAAGTTGTCAAATATTTTTCGTGTTTGAAACATTGACTACACAGTGCTACAAAAAAGCATAAAGTAGAAATACCTGGGCAGTTATGTATATTTTCTGGTAGGTATTTTCGAGTAAAACCAGAATCGAAATATGAAATTTGCCAAACACCCCAAATATCTTGATTTACCGTTAAAAAACGTTTTTTTCGTACTTTTGAGCACTTATAAGCCTGTAACTTAGTTCATTATGAACCGAGTTTCGATCACGGCCTTTCGGACGATGTATACTTGAGTAAAGAAACCTTAAGAGATCTGTGTGTTCGGTTAGCTTTTTACGCACTATTTTATAAGAAAACTGTACTAGTCCTAAATTGATCGTAAAACTAAATTTAATAACGAGTAAAACGATTGTTCACTTTCAAAGTCGGATGGAAGTTTACTGAGTTATTTAACTTTTTATGAAAATAAAATTTTTGCACAAATATTATTTTTGACTATACTACTCAAAAATGTTTTCTTTCCCGTTTTTTCTTAATTAAGCATCATCAGTTTTTCGTTGTAGAATATTCGCAAATCATTTTGATACCCAAGCGCACTTGTGCACAAGGGTATTATAACGTTGTTCAAATAACGGTTGTTTGTAACAGCCAAAACGAATCGAGATAGATATAGACAAATGTATACATAAATTATCATAATGAAAAAAGAAATCGATTAAGCGGTGACTGTCTGTCCGCCCGTCCGTCCGCCCGTCTGTGCACACGATAACTCGAGTAAAAATTGAGATATCTTAACGAAACTTGGTAGGTGTACTTCTTTTCGGCGTAGGACGGATAGTATTGAAAACGGGCAAAGTCGGACAATAACCACGCCTACCTCCCATATAACGGTAGTTTTCAGAAATACGAAAACTGCGATATTTTGGTAACAAGTGAAGCTTATTCACTCAAAATTGATATTTAAAATGATTTTGAGACGAAAAATAATAATATACATTTTTGGGAAATGCCCACTTATTTGTATATCTCGGTAACCGCTCCACCAATTTCCACCAAACTTGGCACAATGTTGGCCTTATTATTATTGTGATTTTATTTTTTCCACCGAAACGTTTTTCAGTTGTAGCTATTTCTTGGTGAAAGTGTTCGCCTTGTTCATTTCACCGTAAGCATTCACAAATTCGTTCACAATCGTGACGTAGTCTTCGCTTCTGTGGCTTCCAACGAAATTATTACATAGCGCTACAAAACACTTCCATGCACTTTTTTTTACAAAGCTTAGCTTGTTCAAAAAGCTCACTTCGCTCATAGTTTTACGAATTTGAGGGCCTAGGAAAAACCTAAAATTCAAGAGATAAAACCGATGAAAAATTATTAGATGAGAAAATAAAAAATTAAAACCTCCATTTATTTTGGCTTCACTTAATTTTGGGAACACCACTTTCAAGATGACAAAAAGCGTTGCTATTTGCATCTAATTGTTTTACAATTAACAGATGGATTGCACGAAAAAATCCCGGTTTTCCTATGGGACAGCTTTGCAAACCGTGCAATCTGTGCACCATGCAAGGGCTTTGCAAGACTGTGAAAATACCCATATAGTTTCATATATCCTAGGATGAAATTGCAGTGGTGGTAGGACAACATTTTGAGCTTTGGCGAATGGGACGTTTAAAACGTTTCTCCTGCATTTTTGATCCGGCTCGGAATGGCCATACCTTGCAATCATAAAAAACGACAAGCGACCAAAAATAATTTTTAATATTTTTATTGAGCTTTGTACCACGATTGTTTATTAGGAAAAATTGAGAAAGCAACAAAGTCTGTCGAGTTTAAATAGCGGCAAATCAGCTGCACTTGATAGTAGTTGGTTGAATAAGGAAAATGAATTAGCAACAAGAGTTTACGGGATGTACATAGCTCAGTGGTTAACGCTTCTGACTTTGAACATCGAATTCGCAGGTTCGATCCCTGCTGAAGTCTAGAAAAAGAAGTCTGATAAGGAGATGTGGTGATCTCCGAAATAGTGCTATAACTTCTACCGCTTAGACTTTGTTGCTTTCTCAATTTTTCCTAATAAACAATCGTGGTACAAAGCTCAATAAAAATATTAAAAATAAAATGTTAACAAGCCACAATAACATTGAGACCAAAAATAATATTTTTGCAAAAATTTTGTTTCCATAAAAAGTTTAATAACTCAGTAAACTTTCATCCGATTTTTGAAAATAAACACTGGTTTTACTTGTTGTTAAATTTAGTTGTACGATCAATTAAGGACTGGTATGGTTTTTTTTATAAAATAGTGCGTAAAAAGCTCGCCAAATTTGAAAAAAGTAAAAAAAAGTTTTTTATTCGCATATATATCGTTCGAAAGGCCAAATTTTATTGTTTTTAAACCCGGCAATAAGCCGAAACACGGTTCATAGTGAACTAAGTTACAGGCTTATAAGTGCGCAAAAGTACGAAAAAACGGTTTTTTATTGGTAAACCAATATTTTGGAGTGTTTAGCAAATTTCATAATTCGGTTCTTGTTTTACTCTATCGGGAAATAAACATAATTTTTTCGATATTTTTTAGTGTCGCACAGTGTTATTTTATGTTATATAACAAAAATAGTTTTCTTATGTTATGTATACATACATAATTACTAAACTAAGTTTCTTGGTGAAATAATAAAACTTTGTTTTGAGTTTGGTGGTTTTCTAATCATAAATTAGCGATGGTAGAAAATGTTTGCCGTAAGAAAGCCAAAATGACTGATGACGAAATATGCGAATAATCCAGAAAACTTGCATTCGGTATTGATTATAATCCAAGGGCTTTATTCCCATCAGAATTTCAAGGAATTTGCGTCAACCCCAAATTCTCTGATTTTGAAAGATTTATATGGAAGGAAGGCAGTTTACGACTTCACCATGAGCAGGTACTATTTCAGGGAGATAGTAGTCTTCCGAATGATATATGTAGCATCTTTGGTAACGCCATACCAGATATGGTGACACATATTTATTACCACAATCGTTGGAGGAACATATACAGTAACGAACAAAAGTATAGGCACAGTGATTTTTTCGCAATGTATGCAAAGATTTTTATTCTAATTTATTTTCGATAATTTTTTATAAAAATATTGTTCATTCTACACCAGAAAACAAAATAATAAAATTTTTAAACTTTGTGCAAGACTCAGGAAAAATTATTAAATTTGCACACTAATTTGCAACTTTTTATTAAGTTTTTTAGAAAAATTCTAACTATGCAGTTTTATAGCCCATTCAACAATGTGTGTGAGGTGTTGCTCATTTTCTCCATACAAAAAATAATTGTCGAATATACTTTGTATGGAAGAACTTCCGTAATATTCGGCACTGTAATTGAAGAAATATTAAAATATGTTGGAGTGAATGAGACCTTCTCTTTTGATATATTTGATTTACGCAAATTCATTGGAATACTTTTTTATATGACGTATTACAATCTTTCAAATTCTCACAGTCGATCTGTACCTGTGATCAAAAATCAAATGAATAAGAGACGATTTGAAAAAATACGGGAGGTGGTCCATTTCAGTGATAAAGATGAACAGCCTCCTTTCGACTATCCGGGTCACGATGGGCTCTATCTTATTAGACCCGTCGTAGATATCCTCAATAAGACTTTCGGAAGTTTTCCTAAATTGGAGAGATTATGTGTAGATGAACAAATGTGTTCCAAAAAATTGAGAGCTACATGAAACAATACTTGCCATGTGTTATGCGATACTTCTGGATCAGTGATCGGACGTTAAAAAAAATTCTGTGTAGATCTCTGGGTTTGGATCAAACTTTGTACAAAAATTAAAAAAAAATCTGCAAGATTTCACCTAATAAAGTGCAAAATTGTAGGTGCTAAAAATTGTGTTGAGTTTTGGCAATTTTCTCCTTGACAGTGTAAAGCAGTTCCTTCTATATCATAATATTTTTTGAACATATTTTAAGAGATTTCTGCAACCTTGCGGAGCTCGGCCAGCTTTTCTTTTTATCACATCACGAAGTAGCGAACAAATGTGGCACGTTTCAGAAACAGCTAATTGGGATTTGCTGATTTTGACCATTCTCAAGTAGAAGTACATTTTCGCTATTAATTCTTTTTATAAATCATATATTTTGCAATTTAACGCAATAAAACCACGTTTCCTGTTGAAAAATTGATTACTGAGTAAATTTACTAATTTACAGTTTATTTTATCCTCCCATTCGGGTTTGTTTACTTTTACTTGTGTTATATCGTTCTTATTACTATATAGTGTTTAGTGTTGGACAATTTTTGCTCTTAAAATTAAGAAAATTATGTCGAACAAAAATAAAACTAGGTACTCAAAAACGCGAATATGTGGTAGATTTCAGATCTTGAGTGGTAGATGTGGTAGATGCTCAAAAAAGTGGCAGATCTACCACAATGTGGTTGAAATTCGATCACTGTTCTGGATATGCTTACAAATTTGAATTATACAGCGGAATAGCGGAGAAACTTATTCAGGCAGAACCTGATCTTCAGCCATCCGCAAATATACTAGTGAGGTTAGTTCGCCGTTTTAAAAATGATATACTTTTTTTGACAATTACTACACAACGATCGCCTTGCTAGTATATTTACGAACCCAGGGTATCCTTTCCGTCGGAACAATTTGACGTTACGGAATTAAAAATTGTAAGCTCCCTGAAGAAAATACCAGGCCAAACTTTGAACGAGGTACCCGTGAAGAATATATGTGGCCGTGAATATTATTGTATTGTATTAGAGGGCTGCATGAATTCATTCAAACTTCTTGCCAAACAGAGTACAGTAGATTTGAATATTTTACTTCACATACAAAACACTCAGCGTTTGGAATTTTGTAAGTTATGAATTTACATTTTGTTTTATATTTTCTACCTTCAAATGAAAGAATGTGAATGAATGAATGGAAAACATTCAAATCATTCAAACTCATTTCGGTAAAAGTTTTTTTCTACAACCAAGTTTTTTCGTATGTAATAGGAGCGCAGTATGTATTACATATATAAATTGTATGTTTGTACATATGGGCATAGAAAAATATTTTTGGATATTCATACAAAAAATTGTCATTTATTTCAATTCAATTTATTTTGACTTCAATTCAAAAAAATTTTAAGCCAAAATTATTCATTCGTTTTGTATATGAATAATTCAAAACCCGTTTTGAATGCATTCATGCAGCCCTCTAATTTGCGTGGAAAAAAATGCCTAGCACCATCAGTAAAAGAATGATTAAAAATCAACGCGATTTTGTAGCGTCTTCAAATTTGCACTTTTACTTACTAGAATTTAATGGGCTATAAAATTGCGTACCCAAAATTTTTCTACTATGATGCTCAGATATTTTAATGTTTCTCAAGTAGTACATACCCCGTTATGTCGGTTGTCCAGTAGCCGGTGCTAAATTTGGTTATACACACAGCGGTTAAATATACAAACAGTTTTTTCTCAATAACTTGCTAAAAATCGAACAATTAAAAAAAATAAAAATGCAGTTATCTTTTCTTTAGCATTTTACATAGAATACATTTTTTCACTAAAATCGGCCACTATGAGCATTTAAGGGTTAGTAAATACTTTGCCCAGGTCGAACTGTCACAGTTATAAATTTCTGAAAATGATTTCATTGATCAAAGAACTGTTCTCCTATAAGCAATTGAATTAAAAATATTTTTTTTTCCTTTATTTGTACCCACACACCTAAGTGAAAAAAATCTAGGCAAGATACCAACATATATAAACCATAGATCCTAATACCCTTCTTAAGTCTACAACTCGTACATAAATAAAACGGGCTGCATTAAAAATGTTCGACAAAGCTGCCATAGTAAAAGTGATTTTTTTGATGATTTTAACAAACAGATTCCCAGAAGCACTTTGAAGGGTACACGCATATACACACAAATGAAGGATATTGTAGGAGACTAGCAGCACAAGTAAGCGCTTTAATCCGCCTTATTAATAGCATTAAATTATCCTCTATAATAAGTCTCTATAATAAGTCTAATATATAAGTCCTCTATATATAAATCAGATGTGCCGTCGCTGAAGAGGTGGATGCCACAAAAGCAACTCCTAATATAAGTGGGTAAACAAGAGCCACACTCAGTGACAGAAGGAAATGAAAAGCTATTTGGATTCGAAATAATAACGAAAAAGTATTCGTTCGTGTTGAGTTCATAAAATAGGGAGAAACATACTTAAGTACATATAACAAATACATATACATATGTAACTAATACATACCAGAGAACCGCATGCGGTCATGTTTTTGTGACTTAATTTAATAAAAACAAAATGAGCACAAAGTAAATACAAACAAAATAAAAGGCAATCTGCAAAAGAAAAAAATATGCAAAAATCGAATCTTACACATTTCGCAAATCGAAACATCGTAGCGGTGTTTCCACGCACTTCACACTTTGCGGTAGTGAACATTCATCCTCCGTTATAATTTTAGAAGTACACGTGTCTGGCTTTTTGCTCTCACTGAGGATACAGAAATGCAGACAACTTGTTGGACTGCTGACTGGTCACTTCACGTGGACAAACACCTGCCTTTGATATACGTACATGACAACTCCAATTGCCGTTGCCTTGAAGAGGATTAGGCGGTGGAACAATTTTCGTGCTTCTGTCTCGCATTTGCAAGAGTTAGGTAGGTGACTAAACCTCATCTCTTTGACACCCAAAAATCTGCTTACTTTTATTCGTAAATCGTGCAGATTTAAAAGAGATTAAAAGGGACATGAAAACAGTACAATGGGCGGCATGTGGTCTAAGTGTTGTTTTCTGCACGCGTTGTGCCTGGTTCCAACAAAAAAAAAATAAAATAATGTTGTCAAAATTAATTTAATTAGTACAAATTGTTAGTAATTTTCATTAGAGTTTGAACAACTCCTTTCACTAAATGGCTTTTAGTAACTTTAACGAGACCTTAACTTACATATTTTATTTTATTAATTTTAGTGCAGTTTTGACAAAATTTTCTTGCTAAAAAATCTTTTGTTACACTACTTTATTTTATTCCTTTGATTGTACATGTTAAATAAAAGCTTGTTTTTAAAAATTTTTTTTTTACATTATTTTATTTTCTAATTTTTAGTCCATTTATAAAAGCGTTGTAGTTATATTAAAAAGTGTTATTTTATTTTATGTACAAAGTTTTGCAATAGATATTGAAATAATTCAACTTGCAATGAAAGAGAACGGAAAACTTGGCAAACAAAATGTTGTTTGCATACGTTTTGTATAAACATACATATGTACATATGGCAGCAGTTAATTTCATTTAAAGAAATGGCGTGTCGTCCATTTCCGCTGTAGCATTTGTAAATAGTGCATATATTTAGGCGCAATATTTAACTTCTACTGGCAGGACGACATCTGGAGTCTTCTACTTCCTACAACGAGGTTCATATCTACACTAGGTTGATATCTAGAATTTGCCACAAATAGCTTTGCTACACTACGCCGCGGCGCGCCGGCAGCTTTAACAATTTTATAGTGGTTTACGTTCTTTGGCAAATTACGCTCTGTTAGCCATAAATCTTACTATTTTTTGACCGCCTTTGAATCAAGATCCCTGGACCATATGGAGAATTCATTTATATTTGAAATTGCATTGTCATCGTGGTTGGAACTATGCTGAAAATTTTAAGTCTCTAACTTGTCGGGAAGTTAGTTTAAAATCGATTGGAAATTTCCGCGATTTCCGCGGGATGACCAAGTTATATAAAAGCTTATAAAAATTTTATGTGGTGTAATAATTTCAAGATGTTTAATATCTTTTCGATTGAAATCGAATATTATTTTCATGTACTAAATGCTATGATTAAAGTTTTGTTACCTTTCCATATTTTCGCCAGCCACTTTAAAATTGGTCACCGAGGAATTTAAATTAGCAAGAAACTGCGATATTTTTTTGAAGCGCGCTGTGATAGATGATTAGCCATGCCATTTTTGAAGATCAGTGGCAATGCGAGCTCACACTTTAAGCAGGTGCTGCCAATCGGCCCTATGCTAAATATCGTCATCGTCGAAGATCATCAGCGCACCAGTAAAATGGCTGACGATGGCCGTATCGTCACATTTACTGACGACGACGATATTTCATCAATTAAATAGAAAAAATTTAAAACGCAAACTTTATTGCATGAGGTGAAGGGGTGATAATAACATAACCAAAGGCTTGTGAAATGGACCATTTTAAAAAGAATTGGACCAATGGGCCAAACGAAAAGAAATGGTCCAAATTTGGTCCATTTGGACCAAAATGGCAACCGTGCTTCTAGCTTCGATTGCTGTTCGCCTCGGCCGATGGTTTTACTTTCTCCTGCTTGCCTTTTTATATACACTTTTACGCGTACAGTGAACCCCGCTTAAGTAACCAACATTTTTGGGCAATGTAAATTTTTGAATGTAATCTGAAGAAAATCCCTCTCTTAAGTACCTCCCCGCTTATTTACCCAACCCGCCTAATTATCTCAATTTTTCGTACCTCATTTAGCATTTTACCTATAATTTTCCTCTTTTAGGTGCTCTTTTAAAATTCCTTAAAATATTTACATATTTTGAATCTCAGTGGCAGCGTCACACACCTTCGGCCAAAAAAAATTATAAAAAATCAACGGTAATTTTTAGCCACTCGAAACTTGCACATTATTACACTAAAATTTAATGGGCTATACAACTGTTTACTCAAAAAAACACATCTGAGAAAAAATTTTTAAAATTTTGATGAATTATTTTCTTTAAGGCCCACTTGCAGAACATCCAGAGTTAAATATATAAATCGATTAAGCCATGTCTGTCTGTCCGTCTGTCCGTCCGTCCGTGTACACGATAACTCGAGCAACAATTGAGATATCTCAACGAAATTTGGTATGTAGGTTTCTGTTAATCCAAGGTAGGTTGGTATTGAAAATAGGCGAAATCGGACTGTAACCACGCCCACTTCCCATATAACGGTAATTTCCGGAAATACGAAAACTGTGATATTTTAGTAACTACTGAATATAATTCACTCAAAATTGATATTTACATACAACAATTTTCAGACGAAAAATAAGAATATTATAAATTTTTGCAAAATGGGCGTAGCCACGCCCACTCATGGTTACATGTTTATATCTTGGTAACCGCTGCACCAATTTCTTCCGAACTTGGCACAATTGTTGGCCTTGGTACAGCATACTAAATGGCTGAAAATTTTAAAAACTCGGACAATAACCACGCCCACATCCCATATAACGGTAATTTAGAGAAATACAAAATCTTCGATAAATCAGAAAATACTAAAGTTAATTTATTCTAAATTGATACTTCCAACAATTCTTTACCAAGAAATACGTTTATGGTAAAATTTTGGAAAATGGGCGTGGCACCGCCCACTTATGACCAAATATATGTACATATATCAGTAACCGTTCTATTAATTTGTACCAAACTCGGTATTTTTGTTGTGCTTGCCACATAAAAGCAAAACGTTGAAAATTATTGAAATCGGACTAAAATTACGGCCGCTTTTCATATAACGGTAAATTTCATAAATGCTTGAAACTGCAATATTTCGAAATTTAAGGACGCTAATTTACTCAAAATTGATACACCCCGAATTACCATCTAGCGGCAGGTTTCGGAAAGGGGAAAAAACAAACATTTAATACTTGCGCCGGGTATATAATGTTCGGCTCCACCCGAACTTAGACTTTCTTACTTGTTTTTTTTTTTTAATTCATTCATATTGCTGGATTTAACCTCATTTGGCAATTCATTATAACATTTTAGTCCTTTGTAGTACAGGTTACATTTATCTGCTTCGGTTTTGTAAGCAGGTAGATTAAAGTCATTTCTATTACGAGTATTTATGGAATGTACATTATTGACATACTTAATGATGCTTTTCAAGTAATCGGGTAAGTTGCCATCTATATTATTCTTGATAAATTTCATTGTATAACAAAACAGCTGTTGTTTAATGCGCAGCCAGTTTAGAGTACATAGCATATCTCTGATAGGGGTGTCATGGCGTTTAGTAGGAATGAATCTCATAGCTCGGTTTTGTTGTTTCTGCAATTTATAAATCTGACTATCTCTCATTATGAAAAATATGGTGGGACAGTAAATGAAATGAGAATCAATTATGGATCTATATACCATGGCCTTGTACCTTTTACTTAAGTATTTGCACGTTCGTTGCGTAAAGTATAATTTTTTGGCTATCTTTCTCACCGTGTAATCAATGTGTTCATTAAAGTTCAATTTGTCATCGATTTTTATTCCTAGGTATTTGAATGTATTAACTTTTTCAATTGGTTCATTGTTTATATTTAGGTTCTGCAACTTGGTGCTCTCAAAATTACGTCTTGATATAACCATAAATTTAGTTTTATCGACGTTCAATTTAAGTCGGTTTAAGCAGAGCCAGTTATATACCTCGTTTAAATCATCTTGCAACTTAGTGGATATTTCAGGGATATTATCTCAACTAATCATAAGCAGCATATCATCGGCAAATAATTTTATATCACAGTTTTATATATAATATTGAACAAAATAGGAGCTAACACAGATCCTTGTTGCAGCCCGATTGATACTCTTTTTCTATCAGACAGTGATGATCCGATTGCTGTTCTTTGATTCCGATTCTTAATAAAGTCTTCAAACCAGTTTAGTTCAATACCGGTAATACCTACTTTGCACAGCTTTTTTAGAAACAGATTTTGGTCGATCGTCTCAAAAGCACGTTTCAAATCTAAGAGGACAGCTATTATATGTTTATTCCTACTCAAGTCTTCTTTCCAATTAGCAATAACCAAGTTCAGAGCACTTTCGCAGGAATGCCTTTTACGAAAACCAGATTGCTGTGGAATAATAATTTTATTATTTTCTACACAAGTTGGGTTTTCACCACTGTTTCTAGTATTTTTTCGTCACATGGTAATGTATTTATGGGTCTAATCTCATCAGCTCTGATAGTATTTATACCCGAGCGCACTTGTGCACAAGGGTATTATAACTTTGTTCACATAACGGTTGTTTGTAACAGGCAAAACGAATCGAGATAGATATAGACAAATGTATACATAAATGATCAGAATGAAAAGAGAAATCGATTAAGCGGTGACTGTCTGTCCGTCCGTCCGTCCGTCCGTCTGTGCACACGATAACTCGAGTAAAAATTGAGATATCATAATGAAACTTGGTACGTGAACTTCTTTTGGGTGTAGGACGGATGGTATTGAAAATGGGCGAAATCGGACAATAACCACGCCTACGTCCCATATAACGGTAATTTTCAGAAATACGAAAACTGCGATATTTTA
>NW_023461340.1:0-10944 GCF_013731165.1 Rhagoletis pomonella
TTCAGATTTCGTTTTTTAGATCATAAAAGATTTAAGGAATACAGATCGGAAAAAACCCATATTTACGATTATTTTTGATCGAGATAATCGAAAATAATAAAAATGACAACATAACGACTGAACTAAGATTTTTATTATAAAAATCATAACGGTTACGGTCGCTGTTGTTTACTGGTATTAAAATAACCAAAAATGTATGCTAAGTTTTTAAATTACAATATTGTTATGCCCAATTTTTAACTCACCAAAAACGTATGCCCAGTTTTGCCCGCTTTTCAAAAATTTATGTACAATATACTCGGCTTTTAAGCGAACAAAAAATTATTTCGAAAAATGTAAATTTAGATGGGCAAAAATTTGTGTGTAATTTTAGATGGGAAATATCATGTCCAAATTTGAATGGCCAAACAATTTTGACTGTTTTTAAAGCTAACAAAATGTATGTCCAATTAAAAAAAAAAAACTTAAAATGACCCTTGTCGTTTCAACATTAAAATAAATTTATGGCCAGTTTTTGAATTTCCAAAAATTTATGCACAATAAAGCTATTTTGCCGGTTTCGAATTGAATTTATATCCAATTTTAATTGACCAAACAATGGATGGTCAATACTTAAATGACGAAAAATGTTGCCAGATTTTTAAATTATCCTAGAGATGTAAAAAAAGTTATCAGTTTTTAAATTACCATTACGTTGTACTGATTTTTTGTTTTCGATGCAAAAATTTATGTCCACACATTTTCGAAAAGTATTTTCGCGGTTCTAGAATTTCTAAATACTTAAATGGCCAAAATGTTATGTCCACTTTTTTCTCTTTCGCACAGTTTTTAAGGACTGTAAATATATTCTCCGATTTAAAATTGCTAAAAATATATGTCTAATTTTTAATTTATTGAAAAATTAAACCTAGTTGTTAAGTTATCGACAAATTATGTCCAGTTCTCAAATGAACAAAAATTATGTCCGGTTTTACTTATTGTTGTTGTCCAGTTCAAGCACTCATATATATATATATATATATATATATACTTCAAGATTTTTTCGAAAAATTTCGCGTCTTTCGGTCATTTAGGCTGTGAAAGCAGACAAGCATTTCGCAAGCAGAAAGTACCAGGCGTCTGTCTATCGAAGGTAGCAGGGACCAATATACCACCTTCATCTAAACTTACTATTTAATTTCGCACCAAAAAAAAAAGGTCATTAAAACTATGGATGGATATTTCATAAATTTCAACGAAATATTTTCGCTACTCACCCTACTTTAACCCCAAGAATTTCTAAATAGCTTCACTATTCTCAAAGGTGAAAAATTGTCCATAAAAATTATGCAAACGTAATATTTTCTATGCGAGCAAAAAAAAATAACAACACGATGACCACAATTTTCGCGAAAATGCGCGCGCTTGCGGCTAACTCACTCATTACGGCATCTGCATAAAACAACAGCAAACACCATACACACATACAGTTGTAAGGGCAGCAAATTATGAATGCGTCGACTTTTAAAACAAAAGCGGCTACGACTGCGCTTTAACAAAAACGACAAAAAAAAATTTAAAAAAAAAAACTAATTGTTTATGCTCCCCAACAAAGTCGCCATTGCAGTGCAGTGCAGCGCTGTTGCTACGCTTGTCGAACGCGTTGAATGCAGCTTACATGCCTACATAGTTGCAGCAGCAGCAACAACAAGCACAGCAAAATTAGTCGGTTTTTTGCCTTGATGCACTCTACAGCCGCGCTTGTAGATCACTCTGGAATGATTATTGACATAATTGCAAGTTGCAGGGCGCGCGAGAGGCAGAGCAGCAAGTGCAGCGGGGCGCGCCAGCGGTTTCATAGTGTTTTTTTGTTGTTTAGTCAGGAATTTTCCGCCAAGCCGCACACCTGCTACATACTACATAACTACAACGCGCGGCGCGCCGTCTCGCTGGGCAACAACAAAACAGTATTTGTGCTAATTAAATATGCAACGTTTGTTGTTGTTACTTTTTTATTTATGTATTCCATTCCCCCCACTGCTGTTGTTGTTGTTCTTGATGTTGCTAATTTTGCACTTTTTGCTACATTGTTCTTGTTGTTGTGCGCTGCGCAATTACGCGGCTCAATGGCAAAATGTAGGGATGTACATATGTATTTAAATGCGCGTATGTTGCATATTTAGAGGCGCTGCAGCGTTAATATCATATTTATTTTATGTAATCGTACATAATTTAGCGTTGGCAAAGAAACTAGGTAGGCAAGTAGAAACAAAGTAGTTAATTCAGACATACTCGTTTAATGAAGGGAACGCTTGCAGTTGAGGCAGATGCCAAGCTGCTGATAAGCCGTGAAGAACATCGAAACACTTTCAACAAACAACTGAACTTACATACATACATACATATGTACATCCAGAAGAGAGCTTGATAAATTGCAAAATATTTTGAGACGCAAAGGCAATTTGGAAAATTGTTTTGAAAGTTTAAAAAAAAAAAACGTAAATATGTCTATACATGGCAAGTTATGTTTAGACAACATTTGAGTGGTTACATATCAAAACTGCCTAAGTCCGCAGACGAAATTTTTCCATATTTTTGGTGCAATCCACTCTGACCGAACAAGTAAATAGTTTAAGCCAGTGGTGTCCAACCGAGTTCGCACCGGAGGCTCCTTTGAAACCACTGCTAAGCTTAGCGGGCACCGCCTAAATTAACTTCAATCTTAATTGCTCCCTATAAAAACCTATATTTATTAATAAAATTAGACAGTCCCAAAAAAACAAATTTGTTTTATTTTTTTAATTTGTTTTTGTTTAAAAACTATCCGAATAAATTTTATGCCGACTTGCAGTAAAAGTTATCAGAATAAGCTTTGTGCGTGTTTTGTTAACTTACTCATTTTCCTCCTATATAATACGATGTTTCCACGATTCGTAATTCGCTCTCCCATTCGTCATTCGCCATCGAATTACCCTGCGAATTACGTAATTCGCCATACAAAATTTTGTGAGCGAATTACCTCATGTGTAGTTAATTCGGATCAAATTAACCATGCTCTAATATTTATGCTGGCACTTTTTCTAGTTGCTGGAAAATTAATTTATAAAATATAATCTATATAAATGAAAATCCTTGATGATAACTTAAATTTTTACTCCATCTTCGATATTTGCAGTACACAAAAATAGTAATAAATAGCGAAGAACAAGAGCAGAAAGTAGAGCTGCCTAAGGAATTATTAATGTGTGTGTCGTGGAAACAGGGTAATTCACGAATTACTTAGAGAGCGAATTACGAATCGTGCAAACAACGTATAAGATGGTATTACTATACTCCCTACAGTATTAGGGCATGATATTTAGTAAATCTGCGTTTTTAGTTTTTTTACCAGGTAGTTAGGATTTTTTCCACAAGACCATAAATCGTAATGTATTTCCAAAGTTTACACAAAATATGGATATATGGGTATCAACTGAAAGAAGAGTTCGAAGCAAGATTAATTATAACTTTTGTTTTCAATTATCCTTTTGGAGCATATGAAGAATGTCCTTTAGAAACATTATCCTTCAAGATTTTTAATTTTGAATGCGTTTTGCAGAAACTTAGTTGAAGTTAATTCCTAAAAATATTTAAAATTTTAAGATGCAGATTTATTAGAAAAGCGTTTAGATATGGGAAGCATATCGAATTTCTAAAGTTTTCATGGACGATTAATTCATGTTATTAACTAAAACTTTAACCAAAAGTTGCCACGGTTTATCGTTAGCTATCTAGGCTAGAAAGCACAAAAATATAGAGTGTATGCATATCAAAATTTGCAAAAAAAAAAATATTTCCATATATTCTTGGGACAGTCTAATGCACATAAATAAAGAACATTCGTTGTATTGTGTCAACATTTTCTACTTAAATGATAAGGCAGTATTTCCATTATGATTCATAAATCGGTTGTTGGTAATAGATAACACTAAATCCATATAAAATATTTCGTCACGTAAAATGCAAAAATTCGTAACTAATAAAAATTCTAAATTCACTTATTGATTGATTATGATGCATTTCATCGAATTGAAAGTTCCCAAATTTTAGTTACGGATCTGTGCATTTGTATTCTTGCATCGCTTTTCGTATTTCGATCGTAACTGACGAAATTTTTCCATATACTGCGCTGGATAGTATCCCGCAAGAATTTCCGAGTCTTGGGCTAAGTACGGGAAAAGCTGTCAGGTTTTCTCCCTCAACAGCCTCTTTCATATGCCGATTTTTTCCACAAACGCTGATATTGAGATTATTTAATTTGCAATTTCCCTAAAATATAGGTCGCGAGCTACCAGACGTCCGCGAACTACCGGTTGGACAACACTGGTTTAAACTAAAGCAATGTGACTAATTAATCTAGACAAGATTAAAAAAATACATTTAATATTAACGATTTATTCAAAGATAATCAAGTCCTACCATAAGTGTAAAATTGCTTAAGTCCATTCCAGCCAATCAAATTGTGCTTGGCAACTACAGATTGTGGCATTAGAGTCGATGCATATCAAAGCAAGAAAGTATTTAACTGTTAAAGTTCGAAGTACTGATAAAGTATCAGTTTTGACGAAAATCAATTCCTCGGTTTCTATTAATAAATGTTTAAAAACAAAAACTAGTTGAAAACAAATCGAAAAAAACAAAATCACCAAAAATTTCACCCATATTAAAAGTGCACTCGAAATGTTTTTTATATGGAATGCTTAGCACCGTCAGCAAAAAAGGTTAGTTATTAAAAATCAACGCGAATTCTTAGCTACTTGAAATTTGTACTTTGTGACAATGAAGTTTAATGGGCTATAAAACTGCATACTAATAAATTTTCTAAAAATAAATATAAACAAATTTTTTGTTAAAACTTTCTTTATAAAGCGTTGTTTGCAACTCTCAATAAAAACGAAAAATTCATATAAAATGACGCACAAGAAATGGAAAAGAAATTTTCTCCTATCAAAATTTTGTAAATCACTTTGCAGCTCTCAAGAAAATATTAATTTAGCCAATGATCTCTGCTAGGATGCAAATTATTAATTTCTGTTATCTGTAAATGGCAGCTAAGTGTTGGCATTGTTCGTATTCAATGGAGCAAAAGAGCCAGCCAACAAGGCAGAGCAGCACCAGCTAAGCCACATACTGAAGTCAATATCAAACTCAAAAACGACAATCAATTTCAATTTGTAATACGAGCGCTAAATGATTTGTCCATTGAATTGTTTGCCTTTGTAAGGCGAAACAAATCGCATACAGCGTCAAGTGACAACGAACAAAATCTCCCATTGGGCCTAAAGGAAGTGATACTACAATGCAACACCCAGTAGCCACGATTGTCAGCCAATTTGGCGCAGTCAGACATCAGAAATCAAATAAATGAATGCTGTCACAAAACCAAACGGACATCATTAAATATACTCGTATCAACAACAACAACAACAAAACAACCGATGAAAGAGCTATCAAATGAAAGGCGTACAAGGAGGTAGGCGAAAAAAAGGGATAACCAATATACATACATACATATATGTATGATTACCATTACCATTGTTCTTGCCACCACACAATTGTATTGTGTTGCATACAATTACGCAGCTAAATACATATGTATGTATGTATGTATTTATAAATGCGCTCCTGGCAGGTGGGAAATGTGCTGATTGAATTGCAAGTTCTCTTATTGAAGGCTATATTAGACACCTCCTGCGTGCGCCGCATAGCGATCGGCGAGTGTGAAGGCGTTAGTGTGTGTGCGTGCGTGTGGGCAGCGTGAAAACTGCCACCATTTATTAAGCTCTCATTAAGCGCCAATAATGACAGAGCGCCAGCAACAACGATAACAGCAAAATACAAAAAAAAATAACAACAACAAAACCGTGCAGCAATAAACACAGCAATCAGTCAAAATCCATGCCATGCAGGAATTTGTTGGCAGCGGCTGCTGTGAGTGTTGGAGCTGGTGTTGGAGCTGGTGTTGTAGCTGTTGGCGTTGTCGGTTACGCTGCTGGTGCTGCTGTTTTGAATTAACCAACGTCAACTCGCCTTCCAATCAGTGGCAATTACAGAGGCGTTATAGCAGATTGATTGCTGCAGTGTTGCAAGCAGCGGGTGGCATGCCACTTAGCGCCAGAAGCATACACAAGCAACAAGAAGAAATTGAAATGGTGAGTGCAGAAAAATCTCAACAGCTACGGCCATCGATGAAAATTACGCGCCGATTGAAATCATTCAAAGATAAGCAAGGATGGGTGTGTAGGCACGCATTTACCAACAACGAAAACATACAAAACAAAAAAAAAAAACTCTCTTGATGTGCGCTGCGCTCACTCGAATTGGCGCTTATTAAGATCTTTTTTTTTGCTTATGAAAACAGATATGAAATTTTGGTCTTGGTAAAACATACCAAAAGACTGAAAATTTTATTAAATCGGACAATAACCACGCCCCAAACCCATGTAACGGTAATTTAGAGAAAAAATACTAAATATTCGATAAATCAGTAAATAGGAAGCTAATTAACTCGGAGGCCACAAAGGCCCATTGCGATGACCAGGGGGGTTTCCCCATGCCTATCCCTACATGTCTTCGAACCATTTCGATTCTCTGGCGAATCCCAGCAGTCCTTTCAGTGAAGTTTTCCCTAAGAAACTGGGTGCGTTTTCTACGGAGTGCTAGACACTCACAAAGGAAGTGCTGGACGGATCTACCACCTCCTCATTTCTACAGCTTCTACAGAAATCGTTATGCGGTGCTCCGAACCTGGCCGTCATATGACCAATGGTCCAGTGTCACGTTAGTATTCGTGTGAATAGCTTAACTTTTGGCTTTGACAGCCTTAATTAACTGCTTGTTCTTCGGTGTGCAGGTTTTCCCACCTGCTGTCGGTGGCTGCCTTCGTCACTCTCTCGACTTCCGAAAATAGAAATCGCAGGGGAAGTTTCCCGATCTAGATCGCTTCACCAAACTCCTGACCCAGACAAAACTGCATTCTCAGAATCTAATTAAAAAACTCGAAATTTTTACGAAAATTTTTTTATTTTTTTTCTATTGCAAAATTGGTACATTTGTACAGATTAGTACATTTTTATATTGGGCTCTTGGTAAAAATAAAAAAGGGGAAAATTTTGTTTTTGTAGTCGAAAATTTGGTTCAATACAACGATGTTCTATTGAAAAATTTCAACAAATTCATTTTCGTGATTGGGATAAAGAAAAATATTTGGGTACTCACACAATTGGGATACGTTTGCACCAAATTTTGGCAAATAAAATGACACTGCCTTTAAACTTGTATTTCTACGGATGTTGTTAAAGAATGAACTATAATAATAATATTTTGGCGCTTACACTTTTGCAAATTGTTTGGCCGAGCTTCTCCTCCAATTAGTGGTGTGGGTCTTGATGTTGTTACAGTTTAACGCCGCCCCCCCCAAAGAGCAAATAAGAAGGTTTTTCAAGACAGAAATAAACTCGGAGATTTGCCATTGCCTGCCTAGGGTCGACCGCTATTGGAAACCAACTTTTTTTAAGTTTTTATGACCTGGGTTCGATCATTTGTCTTACGGAGTGAAAGTTCGCACATCTAACCACTCGGCTATGGCGGCACCGTATTACGTCGGGGAATTACAGCTACATCGCAACAAATCAGACCCATTTCTGAAGTGGGCAGTGACTGCTCGCGGTCGCCATGAAGGGTTCGTCGTGTTTTTGACAGGATTGGCGGGGAAGCATTGACTGTAAAATGCTCACCAACCTTTTAACTTTTCACGATTTTAGTTCGCATTTTTTATCTTTTGTACAAACACATATTTTTCAAAACAAAAAATAAATAATAAATTAAATAATTTTTCGATTTTTTTCTCACTCACCTTTTGCCGTTGCGTCGCCTACGCTTTGTCGCGTAGACGGTGCCCAGTTGGCTCATCGCTAACGCCGAAGAATTCGTTATGGTCGCCGTTTTGACTACGTTTTGCTTGGAAAAAGTTGCCAATTCAAAGCGCCTCTCGTTTGGGCGCGGCTCCTACTCGTTGTACTCGTACGTAGTAGCTGCTGTTTCGCCAGCAAACAAAAAGGTCCAAATAAAATGTTGCAACTCACCGGCTTAGCTTAGTTACGTTTTTTTTTTTTTTTGTTTCACTTCACTTCAAATGTTTACACTGTCTTTTTGGGCAGACTCTTTCTTGTTAGTTTTATTATTGTTGTTTTGCAGGAGGCCTCGCCTCAATGCACTTTGCAGCTTCTAAGGCTGGCTACCTTTTCTTAGATATTGCCAACGTATTGATAGCTTTTGTTATTATTATTGTTGTTGCTTTTACTGCCGCAATGCCTTTGTCGATATCTGCGATTGCAATCTTTTTTACGCGCTACATTCGCACAGCAAGCGATTTTTTCACTTTTTATAAATTCTCGTTTTATTTTTTTAAAAAATTGTTTGCACTTTTGTTTATTGGATAGGATTTATTGGCATTTATTGATTTTTTTCTTTTTACATTTTTTGTGTGCAATTTTGTGTATATTTTTTTTTGGCGCTAATCATTCATTGTATCTTTTTTAGCTGCTTTTGGTTTTTAAATATTTACAAATTTTAGAGTAGATAATTTGAGATTCAGTAAACGAATTTTACTTTTTTATCAATTTTAATTGTTTTAATTTCTTTATATTTCAGGGTATTTTCAGTATAATATTTAGGATATGCTGAGAATATTTTTTATTAATTAGCTATGTATGTAGTCGCTAAAAGCATAAATGGATATTTTGTATAAAAATCTGCATAAATTCGAAATAATTCAGGTTTGCAAACCAGTTGCCTTAGTCGCTTTTGCCCTCTTGTTGAAAAATTATGCAAATCGTCAATGATCAACTACGCACTGTGAATTTAACCCTTTTTTTACAATTTTTTCAATTTTAAAATTTGGGTGGAAAAATATATTCAATGGAATTTTTAAAACGATAATATGCAAAACGCCGTTCTGGATATGAAAAAAATTTCTGCTATCAAAATTTTTAAAATAAGCTCTGCAGTCCCCAAGGAAAGTCAGTAATTTCTAAGCAAAAAAACAAAACCGACTTCAATTCTCATATAAAAGTTTCTTCATCATCCAGTGATTGGATTTAAACCAAATTAGTATGGGACGATCTGTAAAGTAACACCTTTCAATTCAAAACATTCAAAAAAATTTAAAACAATCACTCTTTAACAATTATTTTTTGACTTTCATTTAATTACTCCTTAAATAACAGTTTTTTCTGATTTTTAAAATAACAATTATTATAATTTTTTTTTTTTATCTAAATAATCTGCAAATAACGGTGATTTTTGATTTTTAAATTACAAATCTTATATAACAGTTACTGAAAATTTTTATTTATAAAAGTCATCAATATAAATCAGACACTGACTTTTATTTTTAAAATCATACTTATAAAATTCATTTGTATAAGACTTTTATACGTATGATCTAAAAAATAAAAATCGGTGACTGATTTTTATTGATAATTTTTATAAACAAAAGCCTTCAATAACTGTTATCTAAGATATATAATTTAAAAATCAAAAATAACTATTACTTTGCATTTTTAAAGTAAAAATGAAAAATATGTAATTGTTATTTTTTTATAATTTTCCATAAAAATTACAAATAAAAATTTATTTTCAAATTTGATTTTCGGTGAAATCAAAAATCGATTGGTATGTATCACTTAATTGTAGAACATTTCCTTCATAGTGAATTTTTCAATGACAGTTTTCATCAATAACTGTTATGTTCTGTCCGGTTAACGTAGTCCAAAGTTAGGCGGTAACATACATCAAAAAAAATATAAAAAAATATTCCGTCGAATTGATAAGCTGAAGTCGGTTAAAAATAATAAAAACATGCTCGCATATTTATTTATCTATATCTATATGACGCAAATTACTTTTTTAATTAAAAAAATAAATAAAAAAATTTGAAAATTTGAAAATTTGAGATTTTTCTTAAAAGCTTAAGTTAAAGGTCCCAAATTGCACTAATTGACACTATTCTCAATTTCATTTTCAGCAAAATTGAGACGAAATTACCTCAACTTCGCGAATACAACTCTGAAAATTGCTTTTTGTGAATTATTAATAAGCAAATGGAAGAAAAAACAAACGTCAATATAATATAAACAAAACAAATACAAAACCAGCAAAAACCAGAAAACAACTACAAACAAATCTGTGGACTTTTGACAAGACAACTTCTCTCGAGTGAGGTCATTTTCTCTTCAAAGCAGTAATTCATTGAGTTCTCGAATGATATTTTTATGTTTAGTTATTAATAGGCGTAATTTAAGTTAAATAAAAATGTCAATTTTTTTTAATGAAAGATGTTCGTGTAAACACCAACAATTTTAATGGTATCTACTCAAATAATTTTTTGTACAAAATTTTTATTAACAAAATTTCAGAAAAACCTTAATGAAGAAAACTTGCATATTTTTATCAAAATGGACAAAAAAAACGTTTATTGTCAATATTTGAGTAACGCAAATTGCATTTGTTTGACATTCGATTAAAAGAATTTCAAGATTTCCGAATTGAAGTAGAACGTCTTGAATATGAGTATCATTAAAAAGTATTCGTAATGAAAAGGGGCAAATTTCTGGAACTTTTTTCTATTAAGAGGAGGCTTCATTGCATTATTCTCTGAAAAGTTGTGTTATTGCTGTCAAACTGGTATATAATGCCAATCAGAGTTTATCAAAAATTTGTATCAGAGAACTTCGGATTCGTACAGCTGTATTTATTTGAAATTCTTCAGAATTTGCGCTTGCCATCCTGCGATTTTTATATCTTTCATAAAGATGAAATGGTTTAACTTTCGACCGATATTTATTAGTACCAGAAGAAGAAGAAATAGATAATAATAATGGCCCATAGTTATAGTCAAAATAAAGTTAAAAGCAACTTTTTTTT
>NW_023461340.1:25944-26771 GCF_013731165.1 Rhagoletis pomonella
TCTCGCCATACGACCACCGCCCTGCCGCCAGCCCCAATCGCGCCCCCCGCTTGCCTACTAATTAATTACAGTGTAATTAAAAATTTTTCAAGCTTAACTTTTATTAGTTTATCTCGGCATTTGCATCTCGCGCGCAATAAATCACGCTTCAGTAGTTCGACTGCGGCGGTGGCGGCGGCGGCGGCCTGGAAGTGCTTTTGGTATTGGTTGCGCGCCGCACTGTCGACAGCAACAAACGGCTGAAATGTAAATATTGATATTGACTTTTGCTGTCTGCCATTGTTGTGTTTTATTTATTTTTTTTTTTGCTGTTTTTGACATGTGTTGTTGTGTTCAACATTTTCTTGCTTTTTAATGTTTTTCTTTGATAAAGTCAGCCATTTATTGTTTGTTGCATGCTCTCGAAGCAACACCCTCGCCACTTAATTGTGGCTTTTTTTGCAAAAGCATTGAAATGAAACTAAATTGTATGTAGGTACTTGCAGACATAAAAAGCAAACTAAGAAAATCGGTTTTCTTCCTTTAACATAAATAAAATGTTATAAAAGGCCAAAAAAATAACAAAAACAAATAAATATGTACCTACAACAACGTCCAAAAAGCAAAAAACAAAAAATAATGGAATAAATGCGCCTCGGCCGCGCTTGGGAAGTGAGACTTCTCTTGATGCATTTCTTACTAGGTACTTCTATAATCCTGATGGTGGTATTTTTCGAAATGTTCAAACTAAAATAGCATAACATAAAACTAGGTTGAGTAATTTCAAATCAATCTTAGCTTAGATTAGGTGAGTTGATGAGAGTTGAGGCAAGCTGAGTGGAAGTGAG
>NW_023461341.1:0-26769 GCF_013731165.1 Rhagoletis pomonella
TATATGTACAACCACTCATAACTGCCAATTCAATGAGCATTAACACGTAATTAATCACACCAACAAAAGACTAATCAGTAATAATAATTGAAGCAACAGCCAGTCAGCCACTCAGCCAGAACCATAAGATTCGTGGTCAAACTCACCAAATTCATACTCGAGTAACTCAATGTACATACCATACATAGTGCAGTAAAAGGGATGAGGCAGCATGACAATGGGACGCTGTGCCCTCGCATTCAACGAATTAGGCCAAATTAGTAGCTGTTGAGTGCATTTGACCGCAAATGAAAGAAGGAAGAAAGTGCAAGCGCATTTTAAGCATTTACAAATTGGGAAAAGTTTTCTGAAAAGTACAACAAAGAAGGGTGACAGAAGTGAGAAATCGTTGAGTGCTTACATATGTATGTATGTATGTACTTATATATGTGTCTGTAGCTATGGCGCTTGGACATTGTTGACACCCACCCTAACAAGATGCACTTTTAATTGCCAGAATGATGGCGTTGATGATAATTTTTTATTAAATTATTAAATTAACGCAGTTAGAAGTTGTCCATTCGAATGTTGTAGAAATGCAGTGTGCTCGGGGTTTTGTAATTTCAAATTGTTGAATGCGTACAAATGGCCAGCAATTAAAAGCGCGCCTAATGCGAACAACACACACAACAACACATACATACATACATACATATATAGAGATGAACGCAGGGGGTTAAGCTAAACGATGTGGACTTCAGCACAATCATAGTTGTTAATAGGTTTGCTAACAAGAGGCAACAACTGTGTACGAACGATAGTATCTGCAAATAATTTCTATAACTTTTATGAATGTTTGGGTGTAAATGCTTTGACTTGCTATGTATGTACGAATGTACTATCCCAATATGCACAAAGCAAACATTTTTCAAACTTTTTTCCAATCTTTGAGAAATTCTTGATTTTCTCCAACATTTTTCCCAAGGCTTGACTAAAAGTTGAATAAACTTTGAATTAAAATTGATATCGAAACTTTTCTCAAGTGGAAAACTCAGATTATTTTCCATATAAAAAATGTGCCGTTTTGTTGGAGAATGGGTTGGTTCTCCCATTGAGGTACACTTGAAAATCAATATTGGACCTTGGAACTTTTATTGGATTACCACTTGATCTCCAACCCAAATGTTTATTGGGATGTATGGACTTGCTTTCATACATACATATGTACATGCATACATATGTATGTACATACATGCACTAACTTTCAATTTATCAAATGCATTTGTTGTTGCAGCATATAGTCACAATCTTCTAATCGCCTCCAGCAGCAGCTCAACTGGCACTTTGGCTGCCGTCTGGCATGTTCGCTTAGAATTTGATTCGATTAAGGCAAGAAAAATGTGAAGCAGTTAATTCGTGTTAATGCTGTGTGTAATTTAACAACTCGGAGAATTATGGCATTTTAATTAACGAATGTGCAACCTGCATGCGCGAGCATTAAAAAATTTGTTGTTTACTATGGAGCTAACAAAAACTGAAATTTAGAAGGAAAAAAAAAAATTACTCTATCGTAGATGCATAACATTTTTATGAAGTTTTATTTGGATAATCTCTTGCAGTTAGCTAAACAAGTTACAGCTAGTCCAAACTGCCTCCTCTAAAAAAAAATTATTTTGTTTCATGTTTAATAATTTTTTTTTATATGTGTATGAAATCCAGCCCATGCTTATGGAAAAAAATTGGGCTATTTAAATAATATCTTTGAATTTTTTCATAATTCTCTGTAGGTGTGCTTATGAGTGAGATCCTCCTAAATGGGTGTCCGGATTTTAACGAAATTGTTTGTGTATGTTTGAGTGGGTCTCTTAGTTTCACAATTTAACCAGCCAGGTGGCGCTGTTGTTGAGTTATTACTAAAAATCTTATTTATGATTCGATTTGGCTAATATTTAAAATATGTATTGGTAACGGCAACAGAAATACTATTGCAAAAAAGTGCTGCCAGGTGGCGCTGGAGTCGAGTTATCACTAAAATTTGCTCAAAATTCGAAAAAAGCGCCACTTACTTAATTTTGGACATTTTTTTTGCATATTATTATAATAAATAATTGTTTAAAAAATGATAGGCACATGAAAACTCTAGGAAATCGAATTCTCTACGAATTTGTTTACCTTTTTTCGCGAGAAATGCAAAGTTCGCGCGCAAGCCGTAAAAAACATAAAAGCCAAGATGGCAGACACTTCCCATATCGCGATTGGGCGAAAAGGAGACACCCTAACTGCGTCAAAAAAATGTTTCCTGGAATTTTTTTATTCTTACGTCGATTTTGGTCTAAAGTGATCGGGCTATATTTTGACCACAGGTATAAAGTTAAGGCCTTGTTTAAGATCCAATCTACTGAAAATGAGGGTTCCAACATTAAGCCAACATTTTGAGTGTGAATTCAAAATTCTGAGTTCGGTGTTTTTGTCTACTCGACTAGGCTCACGACTTGTCCAAACCTTAAAAGAGTTTATGAACATTTTTCTAATTTTCCTTTGATTGTGTTGATTTTAGATATGTCTTTTTTTTTTGTTAAGGGGATTACGCATTTTCTTCCATAAAAAAAAAATCCTACATACGTTGTTTGGAAGAAAGTACATGAGAAATTGCCAAAAATCAACTTAAAGTTTAGAAATTATTATTAAAAAATTTTAAATTTTGATGAAATATTGCAGCATTTTCATAAGTTTTGCATAAAGTATGAAACACGGAGTTATATGGTTAAAAAGAAAAATAAACATTAAATAAACAAAAGAAAAATAGCCAAAACTTGCTAAAATGTAGCGCCTCTATTTATTTTTCCACTACTATACATGCAGATATTTGAATTTGATCTGGGTAACAAAGCCTTTTATTTATATAGATATTATAGATTTGTAACATTTTTTGCAATATCTGTATCCTTTAGCATAAAAAAATTTAACCAAATTAAACCGGACTGAACCGCGGTTCAGGGATTTTCTAAGTGGTTCGAACCACTGAACCGAACCGCACCGATTTTTGGAGTGATTTGCAGCCCTGGTACATATTTATATAGCGGTGACCAGGGGCCTATTTCATAAAAGTGACAGGTGCGACTATTGTCGATTTTTCAATGAAATTTCAATTCCACAATTGTCGGCGACATTTCTTCTGTTTCATATACGCTTGTGGGCAACTGTGAAAATTTTAAAATTTTTGGAAAGTGACAGTGATAATACTGGAATATTGCCGACAATGGTGCTGACAATTGTCACTCTGACAAAATTGCCGCGACAATAGCGACAAAACCAAATTGCTCTGTCGGAAAGTTTTCACACGAGTTTTGTAAATTTATTTATATGGTAATTACGCGAATTTTATTACTTTCCAATAATTTGAATATTTCTTAAAACTAAATTAATGCAAATGCAATTATTACATATGATTTACATATAAATTTCATATAACTGGTAACAATTTTGTCAACGAAAATTTTAAAATCCGAAATGACAATTTCTCACTTTTCCTTTGGAATTTCACATCATGATTAAATAATTAAAGGTTTGCTTACTAGTGACATCAATAATTGCACAAAAACGACATTTCTTGCCCGCATTTGATAAAAAAGGAAAACTATTTCACATCATTTTAATTATCTGCAAATGCTGACAGACGACGCACGCGAAAAGTTGAGAGTTGGCCATCTTTCTGCGTTGCGTTGACGTTAGCGTTGCCAATTTTAAGCTACGTGGACAGCTACATTTGAATTCAGTTATTCATAGTCAGCTGTTGAAGCGACGCCAACGCCAACGCAAAGCCAAAGCTGTATGTAAATAGGCGGCATACACAGTGCGTCTGACTCGAGAGTCGGTTTGGATACCTTTTACTGAATCATGATTTCACATGGCATTGAAGCGGTGGGACAATTAGCGCGTTCTACAACGTTTAGGATTTGCATTTCTGGCAGGATTTAGTCCAAAGTCGTTCCAGTACGCCGCATCAACATAAGGCCGGTCCACATAGAACTTTCGCGTTGGCTTTGGCTTTGGCGTTGGAAAGTTGAGAGTTGGCCATCTTTTTGCTTTGTGTTGGCGTGAGCGTTGTCGAATTTTGGCTATGTGGACGGCTGCATTTGAATTCATGTTCATGTATTCATAGTCAGCTGTTGAAGCGACGCCAACGCCAACGCAACGCCAAAGTTCTATGTGGACGGGCCTATAAGGTTTATTAAAGGCAAAAACAGCTGTTCCTGTAAAACCTGCAAATCGCGAAGTACGGGAACAGGCTAAATTAAACAAAACACCCATCAAACAGTCACTTTATAAAATAGGCCCCAGGTATCATATGATCGTCTGCGTAGCAGCGCCCTAAGGCCATTACAATTTACATTCATATCTTTGGCGGAAGCAGTCGCCGTAATCTTTGTTGTGGATAACTTTTGATCGGAAATCTTTCCAGCCTGTATTGGGAACTTATGCAAAAATCATCAAACTAATTTCATCAATTTAATTATAAACACACATATTGACTCACCTGGTGCCATTAACGTTTCTGCAGAGGGTTGAGAGGAGAGATCAATGAACGCAAACAGTGCAAATGCCAATACGGACAATGGCAAGTGACCACCGTTGGCTGAGACAGCTGCTTTTTTCGCAATGCACTTAAGGATCTAGCTTTAAGAAAATGCTGGTTAATAATTTAAAGTTTGCACTATCTTTGTAACACTATTTAATCGTTATTTATTATATTAATTTTGCACTTTTTCGCGACACGGCGCGTCAACATAAATTAGGCCAACAACCAAAACACAACAGAGAAAAACTAACGAAATTTGACAGTTTAATGACAGACTTGTTGATTAAATGAAAGCTGCGAGCGGCGCTGCTTGAGTTGTCAAAATATGTCCCCTTGGCGACATCTGCATATGAACAGTGTGAAGTGAAACTGCAGGGTGCTCCAGCGTTTTGAATAAATCAGAGAACGTCTATGAATGAGAAGGCGCATTTTCTGTGACCGTTTTTGTTGCGCAAAAATTTTGGGGTGCAGTCGGCCAAATATACCTCACGTCGACGAGTGCACCACTTGACCGACGGTGTCGGTAGAGAAGTGCCGGCTGCCACCATACCAAAAATTTTTCCGTCCCACCACACTTCGAGCAGTTCAAAGCAAAATGAAAAAATAAGAACAAAATGGAAAGAGGAACAAAAATCTATTAAGCAGAGGGGGTGCTTGCGGAGGCAGGCGCGTGCTTGTGTCGGATCAAAACAAACTCTAAAATAAAAATGGTAGTCGGAACAAGTGTACAAAGAAGCGGGGAAACGGGGAAAGGAGCGGGCTTTTGTACATTTGCTTGTTTGCCGAAAATATGATATTTGCGTGAAATCGATTTGCTGGTTGCAAATTCATTTTTCCAAACATGTATGAATTTTTCTGTTTCAGCTATGTTGATGAGATTTTCTAATTCAATTTTTTCGACTTTTTTCCGCAATTATCTAAAGTCATGTAAAGTGGAACTTTTTCAATAAAACTATTTCATTACAATTTAATGAAACATATGTATGTATGTATGTATATATTTACTTATGCACATACACATATATAATTATTTCTGCAATCAAATTTTCTATTCATGCAAAAAGCCAAACGCATAAATATGTACGTATGTACACATTCATTTGTAAATATGTAGATATGTAATGTATGTATGTAACATATATATGTACATACAAATGTGCGATTGGTCGGCTTTCGTCTTCCCCTCGCCGCTCCCATCCACACACAAATTATTCAATTTCTGGGAATCGACATGTGGCGCGGCATGGACAAAAATTCTACAATTTCGGACCGAAAAATATGAAAACGAGCTAAGTTGCCACGTTACATCTGTGAACTTCCGATAAAACCACATATGTTTGTGATTTTACAAGTTTTGATTTTATTAAAAAAAAATTAATGTATTTTGCTGCAGAAAACATACACTTTTATTTAATGTTTATTAAAATGACACTTTAAAATACTAGTTAATGATTGAAATATTGGTATGGAACAGAGAAATAGAGTGTTTTGTCAAAAATTACCAAAAATTACCAAAAATTGCCAAGATTCGAGATAACTTATTTTACTGGATATACAGAAATAATTGCCAATTTTCACTTAGCTGGCCGAGATTTCTTCATTTTAAGATTTTAGAATTTTTGTGTCGGATTGACAAAGTTGCGCTTGTTGATGATGAATTTGCGGGGAGATGTGCTGCGGTTATTTTTATGAATGAATTTACTTGGCCTTGAGAAATATGCAATGCGTTTATGAATGAAATAGTTATTGTTGTATTTGAGTATACGTGTAATTATGTGCATATATATGTATGTATGCTGCCGTGATTTGTACATATGTACATTTATATGCATGTTCGTAGTTTTTTTGGCAGTAATATGCATATACATATATATGCATGCAAAAACGTTATCAATTAATGGAGCATGTACATACGTATGCGTAGAAAATGCATTTTCATTTGACTCCAAAACTATTTGGGCATATTAGTAGACGAAATAAAGTCGACTCTTAAGTTAAAGTTTGTCAGCCCCAAATAAGAAGATAGTTAGTATGTATGTACATACATATATGTAATATTATGTGCATGTGCAAGAACGTTATCAATAAATGATTTTGGAGTACATATGTGTATTGGGTACATATGTACATATGTAAGTATGTACATACATATATACATTCAGATGCGATCAACTAATTGTAAAAATATACTTACTTATGTAATATACATACAATTATGTTGACAAATTTAAGTTATTTTAGGTAATATTTTTATTTTATTTTTCAATATAAGTTCTTAAACTATGTACATACAGATAAATTCAGAGTTTAAAAATCTAAAAGAAAATAAGAAATATAACAAAAATAAATCCTGAAATGAAACAATTTAAAATTATTTTTCTACAACTTTAGGTTGGACACGAATTACGAAAATGCCTTCTCATATGAAGACAAATTCTCACACGATCATTTAAGATAATTTTTATTTTTCACCAGTTTTTAATACCACGATTCAATCCACTCGGTTGAAATCGTACGGTAATAGTTTAAAAACTTGGCTCGTGTGTGCAAGTGAAAATTAACCACCTACATACATATGTAACTACTAACTCAATCAACATATATATGTATGTAGGTATATTATTCTACTTAAAAGGCATGCACTACTCTACTACTACTACGGTTAATTACTACAAAATTTAAAATGTTAGAAAAAAAGAAAATATACGAAAAAACCCAAGGGAATATCTGAAAATAGAAGAAAAAAAATAAAAATTAGATTTCATATTCAATTTTATTAGAAAATATCTGAAAATAGAAGAAAAAAATCTGAAAATAGAAGAAAAAATCTGGAAATAGAAGAAAAAAAGCTGCTGCCGTCGCATGTTGCCTCCAATTTCATGGGCTCTTAGCTTGCAATTGAAAATGCCATTTCGTTCAGTCATTTACTTTTTTTTTACATTTAATCTTTTTAATTTATTCTGTTTAAGACGCTCCATGTTTGCTTGGGCTTCATCTCCAGCCAACCATTTCGCGTTTTTAAACAGTAATACGGTTACCATGGAATTCAGAAGTTGCTTTCGGTGCTCAAAACAATCTCCGGCTTCTGAAAACCATTCCGAAAATTCTTCATTTGTTTTTTTTAATAAGCGCGTTAACAATTTGTTCATGAATTCCAACTGAATGAGCATATTTCTGAAATAAATGCTTATACCATGCCATCTGCATGCGCAATATTTCAAATACCCACTCAGTTGGATTAATTAGTCTCACATCAGGACATTCTTTATAATTCTTAGCTCGGATCAAGGCTTCGGAATAGTCTTTCAGTTCGCCTGGAGTTTTCACCATCGCGTCAATACAAGTTTTACATTGCGACTTTGACAATAATTTTTGGTAAATGGTATAACCTGCGTAGTACCTTTGCACCTGGATTTCTGCTGATGCCCCTTCCGCGAGAGCAAAGTGCTCTTCAGGAATGTCAATATCCCAAGAAAATTGCTCTTCTGGAATATCGACATCCATCGCAAGTTGCTCTGAAGGTCCTAAATTGTCTTTCAAGGAATCTTCATCAGCAATATTCCAATCCAGGTTCAAATCTTCATCATCTTCGCAGTTTGTACCTTTTTTATCGAATTTCCGTCTCAAAATTTTCATAGAAATTAAGCGAGCAACAATGTACTGAATTTCATGGCCCGATGGATGCGTATTAATGCCCTGAGTTGCGCGGATTCTATAAAAAAAGTTCTCAAGGGCATCTTGATTCAATTTTCCCAACAATATAAAATTTAAATCTTTGCAATTTTCAAAGATATCTTGACTTAAATTAATCATAGAATTAATGGTTAAAATAAAACCAGCAAAACACAAGGAATTTATATTATTGGGAAGTTTAATCGACGAAATGAATTTAATGTGGTCCTTAAGCCTGTTAAGCTTGTCTACAGAATCGCGCCAAATTGGACCCTTCAATGGGTTTTTATTATTTAATCTCTTACAATCGAGCTCATCGAACAAATCATTCATGCGCTTTACAAACAACTGAGTCGGCTTGGCACATTTGAGGGTGTATTCATCAGACCCTAGCAACCCTTGTTTCTGCGCCATATCAATGCCTGCAGCTACCGAATTACTCAATAGCTGCGTCGCTCGGGATACGCTCATTTTTTCAAAATTATTGGGGTAAATATGCGAAGCTGTAAGCTTAGGACATACCTTGAAGTTTACATTCGCTTTATCTACCGAATATAATTGACGAATGACTTTACCGCTCGCGATGCCATCGACAGTTTTCAAATCGTGCTTTAATAAGTTATTCCGAACCGATTTAATTAAGTGGCAATAGTCGTAAAGACAGTGAATTTTATTTGAATTGAAAATAAAGAACGGATTTTCCGCGGAGACATTTAAAAGTTTAAAAAGACGAACGTTGGTTGGGCCTTGATCGCAGACGATGGCTTTGACGCTTAAGCCGAGGCCTTCAACCGTTTTAATATTTTCCGTTAAGGATTCTAAAAGATTTGAAGCCGACATACCGCCTTTAACCATATAATAGGAAAGGACATATTTCCAATCCGCCGCGATGGCTTTCACCATGAAAAAACAACATTTGTCGGCGACATTGAGGTCGCGATTACCGTCGCCAATATCCACGAAACCGTCAATAATATCTCTACTTTTATTATAAACGAGATCTTTTTTAATAGAAATTTCGTCGAATAAAATTTCGCAAAACCGCTCGGTGGGAGACATTTCAGAAACGACATATTTTAAATTTTCTATTACTTTAAAATCTATACCCGGCGATACATATTTAATAGGGCGCCATCGCAAAAGCGATTTTTTTGTGTGGAAGTGAAAACTTCAAGTCATCGCGCATAAAATTATAGGCTTTAGTCGACATGTAATTAATATTTTGAGCTAAAGTTTTTTCCGTGTCCGTGTAGGAACTAACCGACCGTACTATCATTCTAGCAAAATTTAAAGCGTCATCGCTACAATCGGGCGAAGCTATTATCGCGTGTGTTTTCAAATCAGCAATTTCTTCCTTTAACGCGACGTTTTCGTTTTGCAACTCTTCAATACGTATGTCCTGCTTTTTCGCGTTACCCTGATAAATACGCGCAGCCCGAGCGAAAGGCTCATGGTCGCAAAAACCAGGTTCATTGCTAAGGCCCTCCTCAGTGCCGCTAACATCAAAACGCTGTCTTTTGACTTCTAAATCAGAGAATTGTTCGAATTGCTCGAGTGTCAAGTCGCATTCCGACTTTTTCGGCATGTAAACATGCTTAACAGGCTGAAGGATTAATTCGGAGGAGCAGCTATTTGGCTCACTCGGAATTTGAGGTGGCAAATTGAATAGGGGAAAAGCCCCCTTTAAAAGTCGCGTTTTAGTTAAATATCTTTTATGAAAATGACGTTCGCAAATACAAATTTTTGTATTTGGCGGAAATGACACTTTCAAATTGCAAACTAAGGCCCAATTATTGAAGGCAACTTCCGTCCTCGGGAAGCCAAATAGGGTCTGGTCGTCATGGGGGAAGCAGCCCTCAACGCAGCAACTGCGGTACCCCTTTGCCTCCTCAATCGAATGCTGCAGAACGACATCTTCATCTTCATCTGGTCCTAATTATATATGGTACATATTACGAAACACACATCACTGAATGTACCATATTTGCTTATAAAAAAAAATTCTAGTCAAAAAATGGCCTTATTCATAAAAAATAAAGTAGCTTTAAAAAAGGTTTATAAACTGAAAAATGTATGAAAACGTCATTTTATAAAGCTCTTTACACCTACTTTATTTTTTATGAATAAGGCCAAAAATTTCTAAAATCAGTTCGCTTCCCTATTATAATAAATATACGAGCATTTCTTCAGATAACTTTTAAATATTCACGGTATCCAAAAATGTTGGTTACTTAAGCTGAATGTACATTTGCACCTATACATACATATCGTCGTTTAAGGTACAAAACCGCGTATCGTCGTTTTTGGCTCAATCACACACAATCACATACGCGGGTTTGCATTTTGTTGATACGTGGTTTTGTACTTTAAACGACGATATACATATGTACATACATATACATATCTGTACAAACATATGGACACACTAAAGCAGATTTTTTGACGAAAAACCCATTAAAAATTATGGCAAAAACTACAACTAACGTTAAGTACCGACTTAATTTTAACCCACTCCCTCAATATACATAATACATCAGTATTAATCAATAAACATACAATATACATATGCATAATAATTATACATAATGGGCCGTATGAATAAAAACTAAGCATTTGCTTTTTCTTAAAATTTCATACCTTTTACTTCAATTTTGTTTGAATAAATTGAGTAAATGATCTGAAATTTTAAGAAAAAGCAATTGCTTATTTTTATTCATACGGCCCAATGGCCCGTAGTCATAGTCAAAATAAAGTCGACTTTAAAGTTAGTTGCAGCTTTTTGACATAATTTTCAATGGGATATCTGTCAAAAAAGCTGCAACTAACTTTAAAGTCGACTTTATTTTGACTATGACTACGGGCCAATCACTTTCACTAGGCACAAGGACCTGCCCCACCAGTCACACATTTACACATTCACACACGTTTAAAATTTTTGAACACACAAAAAGAAGCAAATGACATACATATGTACACACACAAACAAGCAAAATACATACATATGGGCCATTCCACGTAAAATATTAATTGCTATTCCTCGCGAAGTATGCTGAATTTTTTATGAAACTCGGTGGGGATACTATTATTTGTTATCCCGCCTACTATCACTATATTTTATTATAACACTACACTTATCACTTTTATTTCCACAAATATATTATCCTTAAAAGGTTCGCATTCGTTTAATCAATTAATTAAGTAAAACGCGTTTATAAATGTCTTCACAAACGTTTGCTCATTTCACAAAACAAGCAGAAATAACAATGGCTGACAGCATAATAACTTTCACCAGCACCATGGAATAGCCCATATGTATGCATATTCACTATTTTGGAATGCACTCATTGTATTGTATATATACATACATACGTACATACATATTCCTAAACACATATGTCCACTGCACTCACTAAAAAACTTCATGCACTAAACTTAATGAAAACAACTTACCAAGGTTGAGGGTTGGGACCGCCCCACGCTTCAGTCGCTGGCCTCCAACGGCGAAGTGAGGGAAGTGGGCGCCGCAAATGAAGGTGTTGGTTGGGGCAATGTGGGCGTCTGGCGAAATCCGGAGGTTTTGCCTCCACTTCAGGGCCATCTCCTTATCCCGTGGCCATCCAAAGAGTTTGGCCTCCAAACTGGTGATGGGGCAGTCCCGGGCTACGCAGTGGCGAATGCTGGACATCTCGTCGATTTAGGGCGCGCGATAAGTCAGGAAAAAAAATTCGCTCAAAAAACGCGTCCGAACGGCTCGGAAAACTTTTCCGTATGAAAGACGTTAGCATTTTTTCTTTATTATCTTTCATTTTCGCGCATTTATACTTAAAAACCAATCAGACTCTAATAACGGTATTTAAACGGACCGATGTCAATGCAAAACAGATTTTCATTTGTAGGTGATTGACATATGTACATACATACATATATACGCGTTTGTACATATTTATGTATATACATATGTATCGCGAAACTTATAAAGAGCCAGCCTATTGCGCATGTATACATAGATGAAATTTCATGAAATGCTCCAATATATAGATATATGTATGTATGTACGTATATATATATGTGGATAGATATATGTATGTACGTATGGATTGTGGAAAATATTCCCTCAGAAAATCTTATTTCCCTCAGAAAATCTTATCAACTTAGCTGAAATAGAAAAATGCATACATGTTTTGCTGAAACAGAAAAATTCATACATGTTTGGAAAAATGAATTTGCAACCAGCAAATCGATTTCACGCAAATATCATATTTTCGGCAAACAAGCAAATGTACAAAAGCCCGCTCCTTTCCCCGTTTCCCCGCTTCTTTGTACACTTGTTCCGACTACCATTTTTATTTTAGAGTTTGTTTTGATCCGACACAAGCACGCGCCTGCCTCCGCAAGCACCCCCTCTGCTTAATAGATTTTTGTTCCTCTTTCCATTTTGTTCTTATTTTTTCATTTTGCTTTGAACTGCTCGAAGTGTGGTGGGACGGAAAAATTTTTGGTATGGTGGCAGCCGGCACTTCTCTACCGACACCGTCGGTCAAGTGGTGCACTCGTCGACGTGAGGTATATTTGGCCGACTGCACCCCAAAATTTTTGCGCAACAAAAACGGTCACAGAAAATGCGCCTTCTCATTCATAGACGTTCTCTGATTTTGAGTTGCGGTCGAGCAAATATACCACCCGCCGACGAAATATACCACTCGTCGACGAAATGCCGGCTGTCACCACCAGTGTTGCCATTTTAGCCGTTTTCCGGCTAGTTTTAGCAGGTTGCGATAGCAAACAGCCGGAGAAATTTCGATTTAGCCGGCAGCCGATTTGTTAGCCGTTTTGCAGAAAAAAATTAGCCGTTTTTAGCCGATTTTGCTATTTGCCTTGTTTTCTTAAATTTCAAATATGTATGTTTCCATTTTTGACTAAGCGACCCAAAATCTGTTAGAAATGGCTACTAGCCTTATTGTGGAGAAAATTTTCATGTCAGGCAGGATTTATGAAATTGGGCCGATTTCGCTTATTTTTATTTTAAACGAAGAAAGGGTTTTCTTTATAAAATGTTGGTTATAAATGTCTTAATTTTAAGTGTGAAGTTTTATTCGCAAACTTAGAAAATAAGAAATTGTTTCACTGTTAAGACTCTTAAGATTGGATATAGTGCCAAAAACAGAATAAATATTACACGTAGATATTGTCTTCCCAGATAGCGCATATTCAATTCTGCCTAAATTAAAAAACATAATTTTTGCCTACTCCCAAAGGTTTAAGGTAAGGGAAAAATTTTTTTTTTAAGCACTATATACACATATGTATTTTTTTAAACAAACTTTTTTGCTGAGAACTTATTTAAATTCCAAAAACCGCATGCCAACTTGAATTAAAGGAACCAACACTGAATTGAGTCAAAATGAAAATAAAAGAGCACAAATTTCTATGTAAAGCAAAACTCTCTGGGAATCCTACGAAGCATCTGCCGGTCATATGACCGGTCATCTAAATGGGAGATCTGCAGTCTTTTGGCATCATATTTTACATCAGAATTGAAGGGATTGCTGAAAAATCTGACCAGTTTTTTGGTGTAACTGTGATTTTGCATCCCTTGTCAACATATGGCCTCGGTTGATGTTAACTTAAGGTCGTTGTTTTACGTTTTACTGCCTTAAAATTGAAGGGAAATTTTTACAGCGTTTTTTATGTGTAGTGGTTTCTATTTGAGTGTATTGAGAATCGGTCAGTCTGAAAAGGCCTTGTAGGGAAGACAATAGGTTTGTTCGTCGAAAATCCATCGAGAATTATCACTCAAAATATCAGATAGTAAGAAAAAATGATCCCAAATTCTCTCTCGTGCAGAGAAACTTGCAATTTTCTGTACGAACGCAAATCTGCAAGTTTTTCTGCCAGCTAGTGTCCACGGTTGCATTTCAAACAAAAGAAATTTGTATAGAATTTTTAAAATTCTTTCAGAGGGGCAAAAAACAGGACCTACGTGTATACATCTTGTCAGTCCGACTTTCTTCAACATACGTTTCAATTTCTTTGTCGGGTTTACTATATCGACTCTGGTTGAGATTGCATTCCGATTAAGAATACAGTTTTATTTTTCCGAGTACCTTTCAAATCATTGGAATTAACTAAATTAATTAAGTAAACAAGTATTAACTTACATTTTTCATTTTAAAACCGCTCCCGTTTGTAAATTTTTAAATTTAACGAACTTGTTTATTCAAATTATCGTCGACAAAAAATCCAACCATGCGCCACAATCATATGTTTTTCCTAATTGCAAATTCTTGCTGGCAAAATTTTTTCCGGCTCGAATTTGTAACTTCTCTCCAAGAAATAGTCTTTTTACTCGTGATTTATTTAAATAAAACATACGAAATTTAGTTGAAACATTTTAGGCGGTTTTATTTGCCAATTTAGCCGGTTCGCCCAAAAAGTTCTGGCAACACTGGTCACCACGGCAAAGATTTTCAATTCCTCCACACTTCGACGAAATTTACCATAGTGAAAAGAAAAATGCAAATTAACAACACGAAAATGAAAAGAAACAAAAAACTGATCAGGACAGGGCAGAGGGGATGCTTGCGGAGGCCGAGGCCTGCTGGTGTCAGATCAAAACAAAAACTAAAATAAAAAATGGAGTTCAGAACGCTAAGTGTAAACAAACAAGCGGGAGACGGGGAAAGGAGCGGGTTTTTTTATATTTGCTTTGCGATTTGGTGATTGGTTTACAATTCTCGATAGTAACATTTGAATAGTACAATAAATTTTTTTTTTAATTGGGACTTGTTGTCAATTTGTCACCATTAATTTCTAAAAATTCAGAAAAAAAATTTCAAAATTTAGATGAAATTTTTTTGAATTTTTCTAAGTTATGTATAAAGTTTGAAAGTTTGACTTATGTGGTTTCGACTAAAGCATGAACCACGTTCTTTTAAAAAAATAACAATAAAAATATTTCAACTTGAAAAACATTGTAAATATTAAAAAAAAAAAACACCATGCATCCACCGACTTTTGATTGCCTGTGTAAGTACATACATACATACATACATATGTATGTCTAACAAATTATGGTTTGTTATCCAAATACCGATGTTATTTAATAATAATAAACTAGTAATTTTTAGCAAAAAAAAATCCGCTGATCGGATCTTAACCAGATTAGTATGGGACCACCTCTGAGACACTACCTTTCCGATGCAAAAAGAATTATCGAAATCGTTTGACGTGGTCCAAAGTTATGCGGTAACATACATAAAAAAAAAAAAAAAAAATATTCCGACGAACTGATAACCTCCTCCTTTTTTGGAAGTCGGTTAAAAATAATATTATATACATGTGTAGTACAAATGTATTTGTAAACTTAATTTCTTTAAAATTATTTCTGCAATCAAATTTTCCATTCAGCCAAATGCATAAATATGTATCTATGTACATATGTAATCGTACGAGGATATATGTAAATCTATTTTTTGAAGTATAGAAATTTTTAATATTAAAAAATAAATAAAATATTTTTTTTTGTATTAATACAAATGAGGTTCAAGGCACATTGACCCACCTCTACAAAAATCGTGGGGCGTCATGGACAAAAACTTTACAATTTCGGACCGAAAAATGCGAAAACGAGCTAAGTTGCCACGTTACATTTGTGAACTTGCGATAAAAGTACATATGTTTGTGATTTTAGAAGTTTTGATTTTATTAAAATAAATTAATATATTTTCCTGCAGAAAACGTACACTTTTATTTAATGTTTACTAAAATTACATCTTAAGAAACTAGTTAATTATTGAAATATTGGTATGGAACATGGAAATAGATTGTTTTGCAAAAAGAATTAATTAGTTGCCACTTTTCACTTGGCTGGCCGAGATTTCTTCATTTTAAGATTTTAGAATTTTTGTGTCGGATTGAAAAAGTTGCGCTTAATGGTGATGAATTTACGGGGAGATGTGCTGCGATTGTTTTTATGAATGCATGTACTACTTGACCTTGAGAAATACGCGCATAAGTTTATGAATGAAATAGTTATCGGTTTATTATTTATTTTATTTATAAATTATTGGTTACCAAAATTTTGTCCATACTGGGAGCAAAAATTTTTACACATAAAAACGAGTAAGGTGCTTTTTTGAACTCGACCGAAACCACTTAGGCGGTTACAGCGCCAAACAAGAGGAAGAAGACGACCCAATTCAATGGTCTATTAAACACTTTCGTTTTTAACTGCAATTGCCTCTGAAATAAGTTCATATGTACCTATATTTTTGTTCAGCAATTAGTAGTAAATTGACCGTGTCATTGAAAAATTTAAAATGAACGCTTTTGATTGTGGAAAACATTGTTTTGGAAATTTCAAAATGCCAAACGTGCCACTGTTTTTTTTTTCAAGTTCATTTAACTATCAGAGTAATATTGTAAAAAATACCTTCAACTTTGCAATGCAATGGGGAGCAACTTTATGCCATATCATCAAATGAGCAAAATTAACCTTCGCGCATGAAAGCAAACAAGCGACAAACTGAAGTCGACAGCCCGCTAAGTGATGTGTGCGAGTGCTGGCGCTTGTCACATGCAGCAAATAGCGCAACATAGCAAAGAGCAAGCAACAAAAGCAACCTGCAATTTTCACTTTTTGGGGGTTGGTACTCCTATACAATGCTGGCTAATGGTCATGCGTGGCTGGTGTGGTTAATTATTTTTTTTTATTGCCAAATAGCAATGGGTTAATCCATGTCAAATCGGCCAATGTTTGGAATCAACAATTTTTGATTTGGATGAATTTTGGTCAGAACTTTTCTTTTATGCATAACGAACGCTTAAGGATATTTTTTCGAAAGTTCAAAATTTCACCATTTTCCCGATTTTGCAAGTTAGTTTTTTTGCATTTTTCAAACAATTTTTTTTACATAATTTTATAATTTTATTTTGAGTTTGGAAAACAATTTTTTTACTTTCTAAAACATATTTTACCTACATTTTTTATTAGTTAATTTTTGTATGATTTTTTTTAATTTCAAAATTATGTAAATTTTTATTTTCGAATTTTCTTTTTATATTTTTTATAGCACTAAATATCAAAGTTGAAATCAGACCGAAACTATTTTTGTTACTATAATAAATTTTGAGAGATTCAAATATAATCTTGCAAAAAACAGGAAGTTGTGCAGAGAATTTCGCACAATTTTGAAAAAAAAAAAATTGTAATTGTTTCCTTTGACAGAACTTTGTTGTATCATAAAAGAAAAGTTCTAACCAAAATTCTTCCAATCAAAAATGGTTGATTCCAACCATTGGTTGATTTGACGTGGATTGACCCCAACACAAAAAATATAAACAGTGGACAGTTACATGCATATGTCGAAAAAAATAAACAAAACAAAATTACCTTTAAACACACATGACACATTTCCATACTTGCTATGCTGCAGTAACATCAAATTTTTTATTCTTTAGTTTTTTCTTTGCATTTTGTTTTGTATAAATTTCATCAACGAGCCACAGTTGAATGCATTCGTTAACTACTTATATAAGTGTGTATGTACAAGTAGTGAACACTGTGGCTTTACGCCGATTAAAGCACACTTTGTTATTACATTTGGGTTTTTTTTTCAATAGTCAAATCAAATAATATTTCTGTTTTTTTTACCTTTTACCTAAAATTAACCTCATAAATTAAGCTACTATAAAAGCAAAAACGCATTTTTACTGAAATTATTTTGCTGTGCGTGGCTGTGCGGTGTGACAATAACTAAAATACCCAGATAACTTCATCAAAAGTAAAAGTAAAAGTCAAATTATGCTGTCAATAAAATTATTTGTGTCCTGCGTGCTTTTGGTTGTCAGCTACTGCGTGAGTTCAAAAAATAAGAAAAGAATGTTGTAGTGTTGTTTTTCTTGGTTTTCATATATGTACATATTTACATATTTTCTAGCGCGCCGAATCGCCGGAATTTGATTGTCAACGACCACCACGCTTAGTGGTAAGTAAACAAGTGTTTTCAGAAGTAACGCAAAACAAAAGACTTAAGCTAAGAACTTGAGATCTAATGGTCGACAGCCAAATATGTAAGGATAAGGTGTGAACAAATTGTGCGTAATATTTTAATACTGCTTAACTTCGACTGTTTTAAATACGCAATGAATATTTTGATGATTGTAACTGCAGCGAATCTCGGCGATAAGAAAGATCAGTGCGTTCAAATCAATTGAGCTAAGATTTGATCTGCTGCACTGTGCCTTGTAAAGCACATACAGCTCAACATTATATCCTCACCAATTTTGTTTGACAAAATTAGACTTAATTCCTCAATTGGATTCGCATCTTGATAGCGAAAAGAAACGAGGTCGCCTTCATTTTTCGAAACTATAATTGTGAAACAGTCACATAAGTGTCGAGGAGCAAATGCGTTATTGACTGTTTGTTTGATGAGAGGAGATACTCTTTGAGACATTCGCTTTGCTTTCAGTATTATTATAAATTAGAAAGAGAAAAAAACAAATAAAACAAGTTCCTAAAAATTAAAATAAATTAAAGAAGAAAAACATTTTTCTTTTTAAATTAATAAAAACTAAAAATTGATAGAATATTAACTTGAAAATGAAAAAAAATAAATAAAATATTTAAGTTTCTAAAAATGAAGTTAGGTCTTTTTTTCAAAAAAAGTCTAGAAATTAAATAAAACTTATTTAAAAAAAAATAAAATAAGTTCCTAAAAATTAAAATAATTATAAAAACGGGGTTTTTAAAGCACTAGATCTAAAAGGAAAAAAAACAAATAAAAACATAATAAAAATTAAACGAAATTAAAAACATGTTTTTCTGTTTAAATTAATAAAATCTATAAGTAAAAAGAAAACTAACCTAAAAAAATACATAAAATAAATTTATAAAAATTAAGTGCAACTAAGAAATAAACAATAAATTCTAAAAATGAAATTACTCGTAAAAAGAAACAAATATTGAATTTAAAAAAACTCGCTATGGCAGCGCCAGAAAATTGAAAATGCTCAAATGCTTTTTGTCAAGAGAGCTTTTTACTTTCGTGCCAGAGAAATATTACGTTCAACATGCCATATGTTTAATAATACAAAAATTTTCATAAATTTTGTAATTTTAACGTCTAGCAAAAATACGGCACGAGAAAACAATAGAAATGCATGGCACGCGTGCCATAACCTCAGCAATACAAATTTTAATTTTACATATCGAGCCCTAACTGCCAAAAAGATGAAGTGAAATTTTTTTTCAAAATTTTATTTTTGATGCAGAAATGCATCTAAAACATTTCTGCATTTATTAATGCAGTGCCACGAGTATTTTAATTATTTTTTTAATTTCTATGCTCAGTGTATATCCGGCTTTATTTCAATAAGGAGACATTGAATTACTTATCCACGAATTATTATAACCAAAATGCTTTAAAACTACTCGCAAATACTTTACACTCTATAACCTGCAGGATCCAACGCTTTGTTGTAAGGATGGTGGCTATGATCAGACCACAGAGGTTTGCGGCAAACGCATGGGTATAATCGGTAAAGGCAATCATGGGCCACCCACTGTGGAAAAAGCTACGGTACGTATGAGTACATACTTTAAAATAAAGATATCTTTCATAAAGTATATTGGAATAAATTTCTTACATCCCTTGTCAATTTTGGTTTAGAGACTAAGCGGTTTCGACGCTGTGACATCCTCAGTGTCCCAAGAGAATGCCAACATGACACTGAATATGGCACAAAGCCGAAACTGATTTGCCTCCCAACCAAAATTGACAAAGAATGACGAAAATTTGTTCCAAAATACATCATACACCAACCCTGTCGGTGTCCTTAATTTTTGTCCTCCATCCCGGCACAGTGCTTCGCCGAGTGCATTCTCAGAGAACTGCATTACATTCAAGAGCCAGAGAAGCTCAACTACGAAACTATGCAAACTGATATGCAGGCCAAATACGGCAATGACACCGTCTTTGTGGACACAATGATGGGAGCGTTTCGCAAGTGTGAGCCTGATGTACAACAGAAGTTGCAAGCATTCAAGCAAATGACGCTTCTTGGTGCTGCTGCCGCACTACGACGTGGCTGTAGTCCATTCTCCGGTATGTTACTTGGTTGTACGTATATGGAATATTTCAAAAATTGTCCGGCACATCGCTGGACTGAGACTAAGGAATGTGCGCTCGCGAAACGATTTGTTACACAGTGTGCTTTGGGTGTAAAACAAACTTAAATATTAATTAAATACATATATGAATTCATGCATGCAATTAACAATATATTCAAGTTGATACGGCAGAAAAAATATGTGTGTAAACATTTGATAAAATTTAGTACAAATAAATATTAATAAAAAATAAGTATGTAAGAATTTTCGCTTTTCCAACAACACATTTTGTATCAAATATTTAATTTACTTGCGAGATTTAGATGAAAGTCTTCGGGCAATGCAAAGGGATAAATGAAATCATTGCGATGTTTTCTCAAGAAACGCAACAACATCTTCTCTACCTCCGATGTGTATTGCAAATTGGCCATCTGACGTTTCAGGAATGTCTTGCGCGCCTTACGATCCATTACTTGGCCCTGGTCAAGTGCAATGTTTATTCAAATATATCTTATATTATGTCCAATTCAAATGCCTCTTACCCAATTCACAATTTTCTTGGCTGTGTCCATAGTTAGCGTACGAATTTTGCGACGCAAATCATTAAATTCAGAGTGCATAATCAGCTCCGTCCATGGTTCCTCAAAGAAATCAATAAAACTTTTAATTTCTTGCAGATACCAACGGGCATGCAAATCATTCAATAATGCCTCGTGGTGGCCCACAAAATATTGCAGATGATCGAAACTGCGCTTCTATGTGAGCACAAATGGAAATAAATATGCGTGAAAAATCAAAAATTTTAAATTATTATTAATTAGATCGTGCTACCTTACAAGCAAAAAAAAAAAAATCGCCCTACACTCCTGAGTCTAAAGTATTTTTGCACGCCTATTTAAAAAAAAAAATGCCGCAATATGACAAAAAGCGTAAGAAGTTGATAGTTAACTTGCTAAAATACCTTTGCTCGGGGTGTACGGTGAACTTTTTGATGCCAACTTACAGTTTGTGATACAACCACTATCTCCTCTACGATGCCATGCACATTGATGCGTACTCTTGAAAAATTACCATCGTATGTGACTAGCGAGAGCATATAGCTATTATCTAAATGATTTGCAATATATCGCTTAGGCAGAATCACTTTAGCCATATAATAGCCTAGTGGCAATTGAGCTTGAAAGTAGACTGGTAGTAAATATTTCTCCGAATATTCAACAACATCGTCCTCCATCAAATTGAGCCCATGTATTAGCTAGAAAGAGTAAAAGCTTCTAATTAAAGATTAACCAGCATTCGCTTAGAATATAAAACATAAATATTACGTATTTTGTTAAGGCTGCATACGAGTACAATATAAAATACTTACATAAATATGTTCATAGCGAGGGCTTATATTCAATACCCTCTATCCGCACTTTTCACAAAAATGAGATTCTGATATAAAAACTGTCATCGGTGATATTAATATTGATCTTGTATAGCGCTTGACAAAAGAATTTACAATAAAATTGCAACGTAAGAATTAACATCAGTAATGACAGGTATGTAAATCCCAGAAAGGTTCTAACGTGACAAAGTAGTTTTTGTGAAAATTGCAGATAGAGGATAAGCCCTCGATATCGACACCTGAGTGGAAGATTATTTTCTTCAACATTACATATTATCTTATTTGTTTACATGTTGTTATGTAGGTGGTCTCATATTTGAATTCGATCAGACATAACATCAATAAAATATATATATAAAATTTTGACCATTATTTTATTTGTCTTGAATATGAAAAATAATCTGCGAAGTGCAGAAAAAAAGCGTATTGAAAGTAATTTTTGAATGAGGATATTTAAATAGAAACTTGTAAAGAAAACCAACTGCCGATAACGTCTGCATGACTTTACAACTAACTTAAAGTTAGTTTTGTCATAGCTAATTAAAGGTTAGTTATTTATCGAAGTCCCGCAAAAAAGCTAACTAGAAGTTGGTTATTGTAATCTATTGATAATTTTTTTTCTGCAGGGATATTAGTCCTTAACATATAATTTTACCAAAAATAAATATTTTTTGAGTTTTGTGTGTAAATAAATAAACATAAGATTTAGCCTAACGAACTTCCTTACCTTAGCCGCTATTTCATCTTTTGCACAATGTTTGTATTGATGATTCGGAGTCACTCTCAAGCGGGTGCAATTTCCCACAACAAAGATATTCGGATCACTAGTGCGAAAATGTTCATCGATTAATATTCGAGAATCCCGCATTTCAATTCCTGCATTTTCCATTACTAAAGTGCACAGATGTAAAACATTTAGCATTGTGGAATATTTTTAAATCAACCATTTCCATTGCACTTACTATCCAATACATCCGTGCCGATGATGTGCGTATGAAAACTGACAAATAGATCACAAGGTAAAGTCATTATATGACCGTCGGGATGATGCTCGAATACAGCATGCGATATAATGCATTCACCCTGATAATATATCCATTCCTTTAGAATCCAATTTGATTCAAGTTTTACACCTAAATCCTCAGTCATCTCCTGTAGTATTAACTCAATATTAATATCCATATTGCTTATATTGTACTTCGCGTATGATGCATGTCCTTTCGCATCCCATGGCATAACCAAAGTAATGTTTTGCGCTGGTGTTTTGTGCTTAAGTAGAAAATTAATAAATTCAAAAGTGCCCAAACGTGAACCGAAAACAATTATATTGATATCATTGGCATTGCGATCATTCCAAATGGCTTGCAGTTTATAATAGAGCGTTATTTTATCGAAACGATTGTTCAAATGCATATAGTTGGTTGGGCGTGGGCAACGCTGTACGGCTGGTGGTACACCAAATCGCTGACTTAATGCAAAAATTAGACTATGATAATAAAGCTCGCAGCCATTGGCCAAGATCAATTTGCGTTCGTCTCTGTAAAATAAAGTGTAAATGTGCGCTTGAGTTAAATTGACAAAGTAGGTAGAAGGAACTTTAACAATAAGCCTGTACAAATAGTTAATATAATAGACAATATGGTTAGCAAAAAAAAATTTCACTAATCTGTATTTTCTACCGTTTATGGGTTTAAGCCAAGACCGAAAACCTTCGCATATTGCTTTCTTCGCTGCTGAAACTCCGTCAGTTACTCACACCAAGTGTAGATAGTTCCTTCTGTTCTTGGTCCTTCCACTGTACTCGTCTGCGCCCATGCTTTCGTTGTTCGTCCATGTTCGCCATGTACACGACGGTAAAAAGTCCTACTATTCATCATTCGATCTTCTTCGGAGCCACAGATCTTGCCTATAATACTTTCTCGGAAGTCCCCTTTTTGATAGATATGCAATTTTTTGGTTGTGAAAAATATAGGAGTGTTTGAGTAAAGTCTACTTGATATGTTTCTAGCCGACCCGCCTTACACAAATTTTCAAATGCACACAGTTGCGGCGGACTCCTCCGCCGTAGAAAACAAAAGCATACTTTGAGGCAGTGTGGTGCGTAAATTAATAGTTTTAAAGCTCGCTATAGTGCAGCATATTCAATATAGTCTATCTATGTTAGTTATCGAAAGTTATCAAGTTACAGAAATTTATCGAAACATCGATATTGTTATCAAAATTGATCAAGTAATCCATGTTTACTGAGTATAAATTACACAAATTGATCAATGTTTATTAAGTTGTCGAAATTTATAGGCAGAGAAACTTAGTTGTCGATATTTATCGAGCTATAAAAATTTATGCGATTATCGAAATTTGTCAAGCTATTGAAATTTATCAAGTTAGCGATATTTATCATATTATCATTACTTATGGAGCTAACGAAATTTATCGAGTTATCGTAATGCATCGAGTTTTTCAACCTATAGAGTTAACAATATTTATTGCTTTACTGAAATTTATCGACCTGCCGAATCAATGGTTTTGATGGTTTGAAACATTTCGAGTTATAGAAATTTAAAGTGTAACGAGTCATCGAAATTTGTCAATAGTTTTCGGGAAATATGGAGCTACCAAAATAAACCGAGTAAGCGGGATTTATAGAGGTATCCAAAGTTTATCGAGTTATTGATTTATATGGAGATATATACATTTTTGAGTTATCGAAATTTATCGAGCCCTCGAAACTCACAGGTATCGAAATTATCGAAACAAGTAGATTTTGCGGATTTTACCACCGAAATCAAAATCATCCGCAAAAATAACGAAAGTTTCGGAGGCTTGTGGCTGCGCAAGCATTAAATTTACCGCTATTCTGCAATCACAAAGTTATGCCAACAATTGAATTATATATTTCGCTTACCTTTTGATTTTCTTCACATCGGAACTAACGAATGAAAAATATTTGCGGAAATCCATGCAACTAATGGTGTCCCGTATAAAACTGTTACTATTTTCCCAGTTTATGTAGCAGTCATTTTGATTTTCACAGATCTCACATTCAAAATTGCGATCGTAGATGCCTTCCACAATGCCCACCGATGAAATTATGGTAACGCGCCAGCGTGGCAGACAACAATGACATTTCAGTGCGCTAAATACATATTAAAAAAAAAAAATGCAAACGTTTAAAAAAAACTAAATTAAGTACATACAATAAAGTGTACCTTGAGTTTTTAAAGTTGAAGAGAAGTATTCGCAGTAAAGCGCGAGTCATACTATTGAAGCCGAGTATGACAATGTGTTCTGAATTGCCAAATGGTTTGGATGGGAACAAATTGTGATAATATATAGCAACATTTTCATTTTCAAAGTCCATTTGAGGTAGGAGTTCTTCAGAAATCGCAGATGTATGTTTTTTGTATTCCCGGCGATGTATTTGTGCGATTTCTCGCGGTTCTATGGGCTGCATTTGTTTCACCAAATCGTTGGTAAGTGGCTTGACACTACTCTGTGTGAGGAGATAATTGTTGAGAATTGATTGACAATTAATGGTATACGAGAACCGCTCTCAGCTATTCAGGGATTGTGAAATCACCGTTATCTCGACAACAATACTAAATAGTAAGCGTTTTTTTTTCTAACACAGTCGAACAGCCACCAAACTAGACTCCAAATTCATGTATGAAATCGAACGACTAATTTGTGGCTGATAAGTTTTATCCGAACTTGCACGAAGGTCGGCTGTAAAAGTACTAACCGTTCTATCCTACAACAGCTGCAACAGCAAAAGTCTGTGAACTTTGTAACAAATGCCTGTAATGCTGCTTTCAAAGCCTCCTGCCCAAGCACCCTCCCGAAGGGCAAGAAGAAACCCCTGTGGTGGAATCCCGAGATTTCAGCACTGAGGAGGCTCTTCAATCAAGCCAAGCGAACAGGTCTTGGGCAACTCCACAAAGACGCACCCAAAGACTTCAAGAAGGCCATAAAGAGGGCGAAACACGAATCTTGGGAAAACATCTGAAACAACATAGAAGAGAACTCTGAAGCCAACAGGCTGAGGAAAGTTCTGTCGAAATCTTTTTCAAGTATGAACTGTATCCAGAAGTCTAACGGTGACTGGACGTCATCATGTAACAAAATGCTGGTCCTTATGAGCACTAACTTCCCGGGCTGCTTGGACGACACCTCCGATAGTTCACCCGGTCCTTGAACCTACTTGTCCCTGCGTGATACCGTTAGGGCCGTCGTAAGTGATGAAAGGGTGGAGCGGGCTTTAATTTTGTTTCAACCTTTCAAATCTCCGGGACTTGACGGAATCTTTACCGCTCAACTACGAGAAGCTAAGGACATTCTGTGCCCTCTGTCTTCTCATATTTTTACAGCTTGCTTTACCCTTGTGCTTGACATTTCTTATTATATATATGTAAGTCAGAGGGTCTATCAGTGATCTCAAACAGGGAGGAAGTGAAGCTGATTGGCCTGAAATCCATTGGGTCAACTACAGATTTTTCTCCTGTCCTGGGAATGAACAGGCCGCCAATTACTCGGGATATACCCAAGGTCTACGCAACTCGCGTAAGTCAACTACACGATACCTCTATCTACCATCCCGGTAATGTAAGGAAATAAAAAATCTTTGCTCAACTTCATTCCAAAGATGTAGTCCTCATACGAAAATCCCTTAAAATCTCAAAATTCATAGAAAGGATAAAATGGTTTCCTTAGGAAATGCCGAAGAAACAAATATGTACACCTCACGTATTCAATACTTACCATAGTCGATTGCAAGCAATAGAACTCACCGAACCCGGTGGCACAGGATATTTGTCGAAATATGGCATCAGACTCCCAAACGTAATTAGGATGTAGTCTTAATAAAACAATTTCGGCTGGTGTTTGTTTAAAACTTAACTCATTACACGTAAGATGATATTTGTGCTCCAATTCGTGTAGCCTGTAGAAAGGTCTGAGTGGGTAAGAAAAAAAGACAAGCTTTTTATATTACTACCTGCTGCATTGTAAGTATGTATGCACTTGTATGAATGTTACTAA
>NW_023461342.1:0-26760 GCF_013731165.1 Rhagoletis pomonella
AGCAATCAATGAACTTGCACAGCTAAACAGGTGAAGAATATTTGCAAGTGTGGCCTCCTTATATGTATGCATACATACAAATACATATAGCTGTGGAAAGGGGAGTTAGGACACATTTGCCGGACCGGATGTAGTAGTAGATATTAATTATTACCAGCTGCTAACCCAACAAAAGCCGTTGGCTACACTTCGCCCGTCTTAACTTAACTCCACTTCAACCTACCCATCCAGCCGCCCATTTGCCTAAGTGCGTACGTGGGGCTAAGTGAACTTGCTTTACCTAGCTGACGTTTAATAATTATTTGTCAATCCGGTCATGTGATAGTGGCGCTGATTCCATTCACCGCCGCTAGCTGATGCTTTTGTCTGTGGTGACTTTGGAAAAATTCCACAAGAATTCGAGTGGCCATCAAATGGTAGCTTAACGTCGTTCTTTCTGAAACAAGTGTAAGGTTGCTATTGTAATTGCAGTATGAAGTGTATGTGTCTGCTGTGTCCCCTCCCCATTTAAGTGCAAATTATGGTCTGACAGTTCCGCCAGGTGCGAGCAGTTATTTGTCTTCGATTTGCCTTGAAAATCTGGTTGGTTGTACATTCATAAGTTGGTGCTCCCGGTGTTGAGCGACCACAGCCGCTGCGCAGTCGTGGCACCAGGATTTATTTTATAATCATAGACTTAATTTTCATGCCTCCCTTCGGTGATAAAATGTGAATGTGAATGCGCTGAGCCCAACGAATGCGTCAACTTGATTTCACTAGCATGCGATTGTTGCGATTGCGGCGTGCCAGTAGGAATTCTTTGATTTAAGAAAATGGTTTGGTTTTCTAAGTTTGCTTCAACAACTATTTTTTTTTGTTGGTAATAACAAAAGTGTATTTTTAAATTCTTTCTGGAATTATAATAGCCTCTAAGTGGATATAGCCTACTTTTCCGAAAGCTATGTCCAAATACGCCTAACGCCCTATCGCATGGTCAAGGTAAAGTCTCAGCACTAGTCTTCGAGCGCATAGAAAAACTTAACTTAACCTTGCAACACACAATAGTAGCATCCATCTACTGTTTACGGGTTCTATTGACAAGGGTAGTAACGAGTTAGCGGTCAGACTAGCCAAGAGAGCGGCGGCCACAACCCCAATTGGATCTAAAGCCTACATGACAAACGTTTCGAATAGCACCAGAGATGAGAGCAGAAGGGGAAAAAAGAGCAATAAGAGAACAGGGCTGTTGCATCTCAACAGTGCTACGTTAGACAAAATGCTTACTTGGGGTATAGAATTTAACCCTTTCGGGACCGTAAGTCTACAATTAAAAATATACACGACGTAATGGAAACCACCTTTTATTTTGAAGAGGGTAAAAACATGATTTTTTCAAAGAAAAGATAAGAAAAAACTATTTTTTACAATAGAGATTCCTACAAAATTTTGTTCGTACAATTTTTCCGCATAGAAATTTTCCCCGCTTGGATATTTTTTTCAGTGTTGCCGTTTTGATACATTTGTATCCGATTGGATACATTTTCGCCTTAAATTTTGAGGGACTTTTTAGCTACATAAACGTGCATATAATAATACCAAGTAGTTTGCAAATTTTAAGTTTTCCGACCTTTAGTAGTTAACCCTTCTCTTAGCATTCAAAGGAAATTGAGAATAATGCCGATGGCTAATTTTCAACAATAACTTGACTGTACTAAAAATAACTTATAACTTGTAAATTTTCAGTTATATGTCGTTAAGCGAGAATGCAAATAAGATAGCGGAATTGGACAAATACAAGTTTTTGAAAAATTTTTTTATTTCATAGATAGCTCCCAATCCACCAGTTTGATTGAAAAACAATGTAACCATAACAGCAGGAAATAACAATTTACTGAACTAAATGTAACAGGTCAAAATCAGTTTAATTTAGTATTATTTTGATATACTAGGAAACTTTTTGTGCATGTATTATTTGTGGGAATGTAATCGTAGTAATAAACATCGAACATGCGGAAACTTTGGCTCGTCGTTGTAGTCAGTATTTTCCCAATCTTAGAAACAGATCTGGGAAACAAAGTCCCATAGTTATAGTCAAAATTAAGTCGACACTAATGTTAGTTGCAGCTTTTTTGACAGGTATCCCATTGAAAATTATGTCCAAAAGCTGCAATTAACTTTAGAGTCGACTTAATTTTGACTATAACTACGAGCCTTGTTTCCCAAATCCGTGTCTAAGGATGGGAAAATACTGACTACGTGTTAATAAGTTTGTTAAGGGGCCGATTTTCTCTTCTATAGATGTACTGTGTAAAACTGTCCGCTCTTTTCGATGGATACATTTGGATACAGTTTTCGATTTTGTGTGGATACTTAAAAGGCTAAGGCAGTGGCAACACTGGCACGTTTCCCTTCGTGCTCTAAGGGTTAAAGAGATTAAGGAGGAGACAGAAGAACATAGGTCTGATGTTGCCATAGCATGAGCTGATTCCCTCTCTACCCCCTAAAGTCCTTTCGAACTTCTTGAGAGCCTTAGGCTGTGAAGAGAAGAGGGTAAAATAGAATCTAATGTCACGGTGCACATCTCTTAGGTCTCTTACTTTCACAGAACGCATCTCAGAAAGCCTGCAAGACAAGAATGCCACAACCGGTTCCTTTGTTAATAGCAGATGCGGCTCCATCTTTCACAAGTATATGGTATGCTGTGTGCGGTAGAGTACTTTGAACCATTCAGGGCTACAGGCGGTTAAGATAGCTTTCCAGCACTAACTTATAAAATCATTTCTAATATTAACTATATCAATGGCCTGATTATTTAGGGCTGGTTATACTTGGGCATATATTTAATATACCGAGTACAATCGATCCACTGACTCACCTAAATTATACAGAGCTGATAGTTCGAATTCTTTCATTCTTCAGATTCCACGAATTCCGACCCTCGAGTCTAAGCAGGTTATTCTATGCGCCTCATTAGGCATCGAGGATGGATCTATCTCGAGGGCATTGGTACAAAAAGACATAGATCTGTCTTCTGTCGGATCGATCGATGAGACCACTAGTGTGACCTATTGAAAGTGACCCACCGCCCTACAAGGGGAGACTTTCTATGTCGCCTAGCACTACCAAGGGTATTTTGTTCCAAATAATATATGGATTGAATGTAACACAACCTAAGTGAGCTAATCTGCGCCTAGCGAGAACGACATATTTACAGAAAATGTGTTCTGGGGTTTCCTCATCCAGCTCGAAAAGCGATAGATGTTTGTTTGTTTAAGATTCCTTTTACGGAGGTAATAAGGAATTGAGCAGTACCCCGTTTAGTAATCAGTTAAAATTTTGAGATATTTTAAATTAAGTAGTTTATTTGAGGCTTCATTTGAAGGACGGATAACTCGTTTGGCTTACGTCTTCCTCGGACAAATTCAATGCATGTTGAACATATTACTTGTCCAGTTTTTTATGATCCCCTTTAAGTGTGCTTTGGTGAGCCCACAAAAGGGTGCCGAACCATAAAACACTGCGGTATATGGTCCGCCTGCTCATTGCCATCATGTACCTTATGCCTCGGTACCCATCCCAATAAAACTGTGCTTTTTGGCTCTGAGAGCATTTACGACATTGAAGCAATAGTTTACCACCCTAGAAGTTATTATGTGGGACTTCAGTGCCAGTGCGGCTGCCTGACTGTCCGAAATAAGGAAGATATATTTCGATGATGTTAATCTTCTGATGCATTCTATTGCATCCATGGGGGGGGTAATTACTTATTGGTAATGATTTTCCAGCTTATATCCATCTGTGTACGAAACCTCCGCATTAGGTTTTGTGCATGGGTTCCCTGCATTCCAGAGAGATCGATCTGCAAAAAGAAAGAGTGATGCGTTGCAATACACAGTGGCGATCGTCTATCGCATCGAATTTCTCTTTCGTAGTCGCATAACAGAGTAGCCCTCTGAACTCTAAGCTAATGATTTGGCGTCCAAAAAACACAGAAAGAAAATTGTCATATCAAGTTTTATTAAACTTCAGAAGTAGACTTTACTCTCAGTCACAGGGTCAATGAGAACTTGTTCAACCGCGGCTCTATATTCGCTTCTGTAATGGACTCCACTCCACATTTTGTACAGGCAATATTAGCCTCAAAAGAGCTGCCAGTGCAAATATATGGCTGTGCCAAAGAAAGACTTTTCTGGGTAAATATCTTCATCTCAGATAAAAACATTGTTACACAGACGGGTCAAGTATGGAGAAGGGAACCATGGGTAAATCGCGGCCAGTCTTTCAGGCTGAGGTGGAGGTAATCTCAAACGGTACCACAACGAATCTTGAAGTGGGTTCCCTTTTCAGACAGCCAAGTGGCTGCCAGGGCTCTATCCAATAAGAAGATCACCTCCAAGCTCACAAGGGAGTGTTTCGATATTCACGGTAACACCATGCTGGGTACCAGATCGCAAGCAAAGACTCATCGCCTGTCCTTGTGGAACTAGAACCATTGTGGGGACTAACTTGGACTTAACAATACCGAATGGGTAAACTAAACGCGGTGGGAACTGAAGATCTCGAAGACGAGTTGGCGTCGGAGCACGCATTGTGTGATTGTCAAGCGTTGGCCAGAGTCCTTTTTTAACTATTTGGCTTTGGCTACTTATGAAGCAATTACTTTTAGTATGAATATCACGCAATTCCTGCAAGGAAGGTATCAACACTCAACAACTAGTCCTTCGTTCATGTAAGTACATAAGTACATACATACATGTATGAAAATGTGAATGTGGGTAAGTACCTATGAGCTTACATTTGTAGGCATATAAATTCATCTAAATATCTACTTGCTACCCAACTAGTTTTTAATTGGTTGTTGTTATTGCTCTTGTTGTTGGTTTACTTTACTGCTGACCGCATCAAGTTATCATCATCATCATTTTCCGCCTCAGCTTCATCTATTAATTGCCTCTTTGCTTTGTTGAGCTGTTAATAAGCAAGTTTGTCGGTTATTTACAATTTCTCAGATAGTTGAGCTAGATTGTGGTGCAGTAGTTGTTGTTTTAAGTGACGCGCTCACCTGTGGCAGGCAAACTGATTTTATGACTTTTATTTAATGTAATTAATTTACTTTCATGTTCTATGCATCTGTACACCTGCTCATCGCAATTCCATTGGCATTCCAATTCAATACCAAATGCTAGTAATTACTTCCGCTATCAAGTGCCGCAATGTCGTTGACTTTTAAGGCAAAGCAAACGAAAAAATTTACAATGAAAGCATAATAATGCTTTGTTGCAAGTATGCTGCAATTTGCAAGCAGCTTTCAAAATAATAATACAGTATTTAGCGTTTGCATTCGCACATTTTCACAGGCATCGCTGGCAATCGTTGGCTTGGCGCCACCAAAATTGTGATAATGTGAAAAATTATGGCAAATTTGTTGTCATGCTTGGGGGTAAGTACAGCCCACTTTACAGTGAATGAGAGAATGTTTTAATATTTTTTTGTTCAGCGCTGAACTCATACCAATTCCATATTCCAGAGATGTGGTTTTTTATTCCAGACTACTGATCACGGCTAAATATCTTCCCTTAAATCAGAAGATAAGGTGAGGTTAAGGTGATTGTCCCTTTTCAAGGGACTCACTTAGACCGCAATCGTTGGTCCTTTGTGATACCACTGCGAACGGTAACTGCTACGTTAAAGCGAGAAATGCTGCGTGCGGAGAACGTCTAGTCAGAACCGAACGAACTCAACTGCCTAAACCGCAATCTGACAAAAGCTGAGTAGTCTAATAGGAAGTGTTGAGCAGATTGAATTTCGTCCTCCTCCACGCAGCTGCGAAAAAGAGGGTGCAGTGATACATTTTATATCATTACGTGAACCCCGATAGGACGGTTGCCTGGGTAATACGTGAGACGCACAGTTTCCTGCGCAAGCTTCGAGCGTACCGTAAGTGAGTCCAGGGATTTGATGGTCACCTAGCTGTTTGAGTAGATGTTAACTTTCCTTACCGCCAATGCGCCCAACAGCAGACAATCGACTGCTGCCTTGATAGCAGAAACCTCCACCTGAAAAACACTAAAATGATTTGGAATCCTGGAGAGTTCTCTGGAAATGACCCGTCCACCGACTCCTCCGTCAAGCTTCCACTCAGCCGTGTAAAAATTCAGCGGAGCCTCCTTCCAACTACTACCCCCGTCTACTCATCCATGTATGGCATCTACGTGAGGAAAGAGTGCTCCGATACCCCGAGTGCCCCCAAATCTGACTGACGCCCTTGCGCACAATAAGGCTTCCTCAGTTTACCTCACAATTTTGATGTTTAAATGTTGAACTTCCGATAGGCGATCGTGACGGATCACATTTCTAATATGCAGATAAACAAGCCTCTTCAGAGTTTTAAGCGAAGACGAGGTGAGACTAATTTGCCTAAAATCCCTGAGAGAGCTTTTTTTCGCTTTCAGTATAAGTCACCCTGACCACCCTCCAAGCCGTTGGTGATGTACCCATCATCATATAATGCCATCAGGTACCGCTGACTTGAAGGGCTTGAAAGAGTTTATGGCCCAAGCAAGGCGACGCTTATTTAGCAGGTCACTGAAGACAGTGCCATTGTCCCCAGATTCCAAATCCGTGGCTTCTGCTGGGGTGGAGTCGCACGGAAAATCGGCATTAAGAAGAAGCTTGAGTCCATCACTGCGCATAGTTCATTTAACCGTCCCTTAAATATCCAGGGGGTGGGACTCCCTGCGAGCACGCGTCAAATTCTTGAGGATTACTGGCATCCTTCCATGTCTTCGCAGAAGGTTCGGAAGTTTAGCATTTGTGGAAGAAGGAGCAAAAAAGCTACTCCTATGCTTCAAAATTACTTTTGTTTTATGGAACTCGATCACCTCAGAATAAATACTGCTTGGCTGTAGAACTACGAATGTAGGGTATTATTGATTAGTTGTCAGTGTTTTGGTCACTTGTAGTCTACCTCTGGACAAATAGATTAGATAGATTGCTGGGTCGCTTTGGAGCGGTGGGACGATTTCGGTCTGAAGGTGTTAAAGATATTTACAGAGGAGATGGAATCATTTCAAAAAATCCTACCGACCTTCTAAGCCAGAGAAAACATCCATAAACCGTAAGGAGAAAGAGCCTTCGTTAAACATGCACGTGAAGCTGACGAGGATGGAGCAGGCCTTAGAGGATGAAGAACCTACAGATAAAACCTTCTGATCCAGCTTGAGCAAGATGGTTGGTTAGTTGGCTAGGGGGGTTGGTCCGGCCGGTATCGATCCGGGATTTGATTCCTCTGGATCCTTTCGAGAATTCAGGGTTATCAGATGCGCGGACTAAGCCTTTTTAGAATTCCCTGCTAGGTGTGTCGCTAAAATATGTTAAGCATTCGTCGGCCTGAGACTACAGTGGTTTCCTGCTAAGGCCGTCCTCTAGAGGCTACGTGCACATATCTTGTTGCCCCCTCTGGAAGAACCATAGCAGACTGGTAACTTATAAAAGTTTAAGAATCCAACAGAACTAGCAGACTGTTGACTATTTACGAGGAATCCATTGAGCCTCTGTCAAAGGCGGAAAACAAAATTCACTTTGATATCCGCATTGCCAAGATGAAAATCTTTCAAGATGACTAACTAGTCCTGAGGAAGGCGATACTGAGGCGGTCGACGACCTTTGTTGGCTTTTTTTATGCGGTTTAAGTAGTGCGACCCCCTTAGCCTTACGACAATGGCTATAGACAATTTGAGGACGTACCAGGTTAGCGTTTTTTTATTTTTTAGCCAACGATAGATCGCTAAGAATAAGTTGAAAAGTTAATAAGGCAATCAAGAAAGTATTAAATCCATTTAAGGGCTCTGATTACCTTTAATTTTTTCTTGCGGAAAACGCAATAACCTGCATAATGGCTTAATAAGGCAAAATTATATCGCTTCCGTTACTTTCATGCAAGTCTGTTTCTTTTTATCAATCTTCACTTTTTATAAAAACTTGAGCATTTCATGGAAATTTAATCGCAGGCAAAATTTGATAGCTGCGTGCTACTGTTCGAGATGATGCCATTATTGAATTATTGATCTTGGCAACACGACAACTACGTACATACATACATATTTATGTATGCCAGACCAAAGGTCTAAATGGATCAACTAAAACGGTAGCTGGAGCCAAATTTCAGCGTCTTTACTCACATATGTTGTTGTTTTAGTTGCATGTTGCTATTGCCTTTGCTTGTGTAACATAAAACTTTTGCCAAAATCAATTGAATTTCATGCAGCCATGCGGCATTAAACTACAAATTCGAATAATAAGCCAAATCCGGGTTGCACCTGCCACTATTTATGCATGCCACAGGCGCATATGGCTAAAATGAATGCATATGTATATGTACTTCGCTTGTCTGTGCGTGTGGGTTGCCAATTTTTAGCTGGTTATTATAAAATTTTGCTTTGTAATTTGATATTTTTAAAATTATTTGATGTCTTCATTTTTGGGCAGCTGAGCCGAAGCGTAAAGACAGAAAGAATATCTATGTATATGTAGAGAGCTTTCGCCAAGTGTTGCATTTAGTTTCAAGTTACACGGCAGCACGTACCTTTCCAGGAACTTAACACGAAAATCCCAATTTAAGCATACATGCATACATACATATGTATGCTGTGCAATTAAAAGCTTAGTGTCAATTAAAAATTTAAATTTAATTGGCTACCATATTAAACGACGAATGAGCACAGATTAAAAACTCATTAGGAGAGACATGTGATTAACAATAAACAAAATGTAGTGCAAAAAAAAAGTTAACGATGACGGATATGTATACATATAAAAGCTGAATGAAACAACATGCCACTTACTTAGTCTAAGGAGCGAGCTTCTTTCGCCTCCTTAGTGAAGGTAAAAACAGTAAAATGCCTCGAAGCCAAATTGCCGGTTTCACATAACGGCAGAGGCACATGAAAAAAATCAAAGAACGACCTCAGCAACGAACAACGAGTGGCTTGTGCTATATTGAGATGGTTAATGGCAGCATTTAAATTTTATTTTTTATTCCATTTGCATTATTTTAGTCGTACTTCATCGCGGCATTTAACTTACAAACGCCGAATTTAATTTTACGTTTCGCTTAATTGCTAAACGTTCAATCTGAACCATGCCGATTAAGGAAAATGAAGAATTAGGCTGGATAAAGCTTTTATTGTATGCAGATTTAAAGCTCAGAAAATGTAGTTTTTAAGCCAGTTGCTGACTAATTTAGTGCCAAGGTAGCGACTGATGTCTTTAACACGTTGGTTCCCAAAGTGGTGCAGGTGGACTTCCGGGGTCTACGTTGGCGTGAACAAAATAGGGGGCTTCAAAAGTTGTAAATGGGTGTCCACGAAAATTGATGTGGATTCTATAGTAAAGAATAAAAATGTTGGCTGGGCCTTACCTACCAATAATAATACTAATAATATATTGGCGCTTATACATAAGTTAGTGTTTGGCCGAGCTTCTCCACCGATTTGTGGTGTGCGCCTTGATGTTGTCACACAACGAACGGCGATTGTATTTTTATGAGAAGCGGTTTTTCATGGCAGAAATACACTGGCAAGTTTGCCATTGCCTACCGAGGGACGACCGCTGTTAAGAAAAAACCTTTTTTCTACATTTTTTTGCGATGTTGCTTTGACCAAGGCTTGAACCCAGGCGTGCACTGCTTACCACTACACCACAGCGGCTTACCAATGTAGGCAGATAATAAACTACTCAAAAAAATTAATTGAGGAAAAAAGTCCAATTTTTTCTGTGATTTTTGACAGGCTGTATTTCGGTGGAAAATTTTTGTATTGAGAACTTAAAAAGCATTCTGGAGCTTTAGTGCTCTAATTTTAAAATTTCTTGCCTAAAACATACACAAAATATATATGAATAACATACTTATCGCTGTTTAAAGTGTAAAACCACGTATCAAGAAAATACAAAACCTCGTATGTGAGGTAGCCAAGATTTTGTAGGCGAGAGTAAAGCTAGGCCTATTTCAAAACGGTTCTCTCCTTTATCCCTAATTATCTCTTCTGCTTATGTCTATGAATCGATATTTTTTTAATATAAATGGATAAGATCTTGATGCCAGGAGCTTCCGGTGAGCAAATGTCAGAGTTTTTGGAGCGAGAGGAAGGATTTGGAAATGGGTCTGAACCAGCTAGGCAGTCAACCAAAGGTGAAGTTTTGAGCTTTTGGGAAAAGGGAAAGTTAAATAATATCATGGATTCCTTATATAATATGAAGCGAAAAGAAGCAGTCGTAGACTTTTCTTCCAAGCTCATTTAAAAAAACGAGAAAGTTGATTATCTTTGGCGACGCCAAAGCTTGTATACAATTCACACATCATATTAAAAAAAAAACTTTATGAATGGTGAAATTGTATGTAAATTTCCTTACTGATGTATGTTTGGAACTCATCCATGGAGTACACAGAGGTGTCTTCAGACCAGTGTTGCCAGAACTTTTCTAGAGAAAACGCTTAACGGGCAAAAAAATAAAGCTTATAAAATCTAAATAAAATTTCAGTTATGTCTAAAAAAAGGTAAAGATATAAGTTAGCAATTCGTATGTTTTGCATCGCATCGCTTTGTAAACATCTGCGACAGCCCCATCGCGGAAATACCAGTAGTATAGTATCCTCTGCAAGGCCCTGCAGGAAAGAACCATCCACCACCACTTCCGTCAAGCTTCGACCCATCCGTGTAGAAATTCACCGGCGGTACTTTGCAACTCCTACTTTTACTGATTTTCGGGATTCTCGGTGCTTATCGATATAATAATCGATATTTTTATCGGTTTTGTTATCGATTTCGTTGCCGATTATTTATCGCTTTTGTTATCGATTATTTATCGATTTTGATGTCGATTTTGTTATGGATTATTTATTTATTTTGTGATCGATTATTTATCGATTTTTCTGCCGATTTTTTATCTATATTTTGAACGATTTTATTTTCGACATTTTTATCAATTTTGTTATCGATATTTTTATCGTTATTTTTATCGATTATCTAATCGATTTTGCCACCAATATCACGTATTATCAATTTTGCAATCGAAATTTTTATTTAATTTGTCATCGATTTTGTTATCGGTTATTTATCGATTTAGTTATCGATTTGGTGTTCGATTTTGTTATCGTTTATTTATCGATTTTGTTATCGATTATTTATCGGTTTTGTTGTCGATTATTTATCGATTTTGTTATCGATGTTATTACCAAATTTTTATCGATTTCCTAATCGAATTTTGTTATCGATTATTTATGGATTTTATTATCAATATTTTTATCGATTTTCTAATATCTATTGAATTTGTCATCGATTTTGTTATCGATTTTTGTATCGATTTTGTTAGCGATATTTTGTTGGATGTTACTATCGATTTTGTTTGTTTGAATTTAAACTGAAGCAAAAGCAGATGTATGTATTTATGTATGCACACATGTATGTATATTGGTTATGAGACAAAATAGTTATATAACGTAAGTTTCACTTCTCCAGTGTGGCCCGGGCGCACTTAATTTTTTTTTTTTGTATATATGTACATTGTGCAAACTGTTTTCTCCAAGCGTGGATAGACGCTGCTGGCTTCAGCGAAGTTTTTATGAAAAAGAACTGTACCACCAGCTTTCTTAAAAATCTTTGAAAAAATCCTTTCCTGTTTCCACAAAAAGCAATTTGGGTTTTATGAAAGCTCCCGCTCTTTTCGACCGTCTTTTTGACGCTACCTACACTCCACACGGATTGGTTAGTGTATCTACACCAGTGCTTTAACTGATTGCGGCCGGTTGGTCGGGCATGGCATCCTTTGATCACAAAAAATATTGCTGATCTTTACGATGCTCGGTGTTTAATGATTTCGATGAGTCATCTATAGGCGATATGAAGAACTTTATCAACACTGCGCTTTTATGTCTAGACTCAACTCAATGCAATGTAAAATAAAAGAGGTAACACACGGGTTTTTTATTCCACAAAGTTTCAGTGCATTCGGTTCAATCATGGTGGTAACAATGCAGCACATTGACGCGTAATTACGACGCCACATTCCACAACACCAACCACATAGCCTTGCAGTGCAGATAAAGCATTTGTGCACAAAAGTAGCGCAGTAATCATCAACGGTTGAAGGCAAAGCAAGCGCACGGCGCATATCCGACAACGATAACGAACGCCACAGCTTGGAAAATTGGCAAGAAGGCGGCTGCGTGGCGTGTTTAAGCCCCGATGAGCTGTTGCGAAGGTGTCTTGTTCCTTTACAAGGTCTTTCTTTTCATTTTATTTTTATTTTTCATTTCTAGTTGCAGTGTAGGACTGAGGTCCTTTGTTGGCGCAGACAAGTGCGTGGGCCTTGATTACGTGGAAAATTCACTCCAACACACACACACACACACACAAACACATTGCAACAAATACTTGGGTACCTAGTTAAGATTACGTACCAGACAATTGCTTTAGCCAGCAGCTGCAACAGTGTCTTAACATCAAGAACAACAACAAACATAAAATATGTAAGTATGTACGATTATGTACAACAATTGCCGCAACAAGACTTAGCGCGATTTCCTAGAGCATAGAAATGTTTGTATGTGCTTTACTTGTGCTCCTTGTTGTTTACTTGCAGCGATTCTTAAAAATATGCAATGCGCAATGTGCAATGCAACTATGTGTGTGTATGTACAACTTGCAACTTACAACATTGCACAAAAATTAACGAACCACAAAATGCGGCGACATCTGCATCGCCATGCAATCAGCGATGAATGCGTCGGTCGGCCCATTTGCCGCCGACTGCCGGCTGCAAGAGCTGCCAACTTCTCAGCTTCTGGGGAGCCGCCTTCTTCGAATTCTATATTATTGTTCTGCTGTTGCCGTTGCCGGTGTTGGTGTTGGTGTTGGTGTTGGAGATGTTGCAGCTGCAAGAAAATGTTGTACGTACCGCCAACAATGCACAGCACAGCACCGCACATCGCAGCACAAGCCGAACATGCATTGTCTAGAAAGGTAAAATTTTTCAATGTTGTCTGGTTTCTGATGGTGTATTCTTTGTGTAATTGTTGCCGCTGTTGTTGCAGCGATTATAGCCTATCGTAGAGCCTATCGTTGTTGGTACCTTATGGCACTGCGCCTGGCCATACAATCGTTGTCATTTCCGTAGGCGCAGAAGTTGGCCAGACTGCATAGGCTGGCATAGTCCTGTACCTGTACCTGCAGCTGCGCTTGCATCTGTGTTCAACTGCCGCTTGCGTCTGCCTCTTCCTGCACTCTTAGTGGCCGAGAACACATTCTAAGTGCTGCATTTGGCAAGTTTCTTTTTCTCACAGCTACAAGCTTTCAAGCTGTTTATTGTTGTTGTTAGTGCCTTGTATTGCCATTGCAATTGTAAGTTGTGAAAAATAATCACGCATTGCCATTTGTGGAGGCTGCTGTAATAATGCGCGTCCGCAGTGCCGTCTGTCGCCACTATCCAGGACGGAGAAAATGTTTATGCGCCAGCCATGTTTGCGTGGGCCGCCATGGCAGTTTGCGCAGGTGTTCTACAGACTTGAAGGCGCCATAGCCCTCGCACACACAAGCCCACTTAAATATGGCATAGTAAGTGTACTTTCAATCAACATCGGTTAACATGGCATTGTAATGCTTGTTGTGGTGCTCTTGCCAACAATAGCCATGACAACGTAAATTTTTAGAAGTGTTAAGTGCAATTAATGAATGCCTTAAAGAGACATTTTTGTTTTGTAGATACTATTTATATTTATTAGCATATTTATGTATTTTTTAGTATAGTCAAGAACTCGAGCTGGTCCATTTCCTAAAAGAATTTGTCCTTAGCAATTATTTGACTTTGACTCTTCAAGTCAGTTGAGTAATCAATTTGCAACTAAATCACCAGTGGGCAATAGATAGTTAGATATTCAGTTGAGGGATGCACTGCGACCAGGAGATCTGTTGTGCCCTCTTGCCCCTTACAGCACCTCGGTCAGTCCCAACTCTCTTAGGAAATCCAATAAATTATTGGGTGACATCGAGTGCATGTAAGTCGGCTGCTGGTTTAGTGACCCCAGGTATTTCTCTCGTCTCCTCGCCACTGCGTTGCATTTGAGGATTATGCGCTCAGAAGTTTAAGCGGTCCTATCACATAAATGGCATGAATCAGTGGACCAGATCCCGAATGTTTGTTTGTGGAGGTGACTTTACTCTTTCTTCTTTTCTAAGCTCTTCTTTAATGATGTGAGATCCTACTGCAAAGAAGGGCTCGGGGCCTATTGCTGTTGTTGCTGCCGCCTCCTTGGCGAGTCTGTCTGCATCTTCATTTCCCTCTATGCCTTTGTGGCCTGGGTCCCATAAAAGAAAGACCCTGTTGTTTGCTGCTAATGCATTCAGTCTTTCTACGCCCTCAAGAACCAGTGCAGACTTGATTTCATAAGAATGAAGAGCATTGAGTGCGGCTTGGCTATCGCTTAGTATCAGGATATTTTCATTGCGATATCCTCTTTGGAGATTAATCTCTCTCTGCTTGAAATATACTAGGCAGTCTGCCCATAGTGGTGGCGATCTTTGATCTTGGACCGAAGATGCCAGCCCCAATGCCCTCTGGTGCTTTTGAGCCGTCTGTGTACCAAATTATAGGGTGCAGCTGGAAGTATTTCTGGATGTTAGTGGGCAATACATTCCAAGGATTTCTCAAAAGCTTAATTAAATTACATATACCTTTTTGTAGAAAAAACGATGACCCTCATTTAGAAGGAGTTTCAAATAAATTTAATAAAAAATACACGGTTAAGATGTTATAAATAACTAGCGAATCTGCATCGCTGGCGAAATTTCACATAATAACCATTTCACTTTAGTTTCATTCTTTTAAACTAAACTTGTTTTAAAAATTTGATCTGACAACAATATCGAAATATTTGTAACTTGTGCATAATTTATTTGAATTGGCAACCCTCTTCAAAAACCTAAAAAGTATTCCTAATTTTAGTTAGAGGTAAAACGATCTGTGCACCTTTCATATAAATTCGCCCAACTTTTCGGGGTAAAGAGATGGATGTAGGATGGTGTCCGTTATTCATTTCGTCAAATTTCAAACACCCTGTACCGATAAAAAAAAAGTACCAACTTCAAAAAATGAAAGCCTGACAGTGCATCTAGTTACACGCCAAACCTTTTAATTTAACTTTAAATTTTTAAGATTCGAACAAACGGTGCAGATCTCATGACCTCCACAGCGGAAATGGTTGGGACGGAAACAAGTACTTCGTGGGTGTATGCACATGGAATTAATTTAACAAAAACTTACTAATAAAGGGTTAAAGAATAACACTTAGAAAAAGACCAATACATGAATGAAAGTAAGGGTGATTAAATACGTACAAAGATAAAGAAAAGGATATAGGCAAAGATAAAAATAAAAACAAAAACAAAGATGCGTGAAGATAAAGGGAAAAAATTAAGACCAAGGTAAATTTAAACACTTTACTTATATAAGGGCAAAGGTGAAGGGTAATATGTAGATGAAAAAAATGATAAACATAAAAGTAAAAACAAAGATAAATATAAAGAAAAATATCAGGATGAGGATATTTATCGATTTTTTCGCTTCGCACATCGAAGCTTCGCTTCGAAGCATCTATTTTAACAGATGGTCCAGGGGCGGAGATTTTATTCAATTGACCCCCAAATTGAAAATTCTATTCGACTAAAGAATTCGGTCAGTATTTTTTCGGGCAGAAGTCTTTGCCATCAAAGAGGTGTTCAAAATAGTTGTATTCTCGAGCCTAGCAGCGTTCAGCATTGCTATCTTCTCGGATATCCAGGCGGCGATCAAGGCACTTGGCTCTGTAAGTATCTACACCAGCATAATAAACAATACAGAGAGTACGTTTTGGATTTAGCTGATACGCATGATATGGCACTGATCTGGCTGCCGAGGCACTGCAGAATTTATGGCAACGAGATGGCCGACGAGCTAGCCAAAAATGGGTCGGCTCTGAATATCTAAGTGGCAGATGAGGTTGCGTTGGAAAGACCAGGTGGAGAACGACTTGGCTTCACTTGGCATTCCCAATTGGCGTCAGTTGGCACAGAAGAGAAACGACACTGGCATGTTGTTTTGGACTCGACCAAAATCGTTTAGGGGAATACAGTGCCATTAAAGAAGAAAAGAAGCAGAAACGGTAAAGCATGTGCTCTGTAATTGCCCAGTAATATATATGACCAGAATTAGCTGTTTAGGCAAACTCTCTTCTGCGGTCTAACAGATATAAGAAATATTAACCTACTGCAACTTATTAGATTCTAGATTCTTGTGCGGTTTTCTTGATCTCCTGATTGCTAATTGGAGTTGTTAACTAAGCTCGCCACATCTACCAACCAAACAACCAACATTATGAAGCAGCTATCCACCTATCTCAGTAACAGCTAAATCAACTTTTCCCAAAAATTTTACACGTATTACAACTGAAAAATTGTAAATACTCTTTAGGAGTATACGAAGTTCAGTTTCTACTAAAATTACGTTTTGATTTAGTATTTAAGATAAAACACCAAAAACGAAAGATGGAGGAGGTAAAGGGAACCATTTAAAGTGCATGCAATTGAGAGGTGAAAAATTTCACCAGCGCACAACTTAATCCTCACTCACTGATTAATCGACTTGCACTTAAATACGTGCAGCCCTGCGCTTATCACAACGCTTGAGTAGATGCACGGCCACTTAGCTGAAATCACGTTTTTGACACTTTACGACCGAGACCTGCACATAAACATTAATTTCACAGCTGCTTAGTGATTTTGGGAACTTCCGCCAGCCAGCCATGCATACTACAAATCTCAAACTTAAGAGCCATCAGCTGAAGAACATTTAATGGTGATTACCAAAAGTGGCTAGCAACATATCAGTGGAACAATTAAAAAAGCTTGCAGGGAAGAGTAGTGGCAGAGAGTCACAGCAGAGAGCTACACTAAAGGCGCAATGCGAGCAAATAAAAGCGTGCTGCATCCGCTGAGGGTCAGAGGTTAAAACGTGCCTGCATAGCTGTTAATTTAAATATGTGGCACCATTGGCGGTAGTGGCGCAGCAGCGGCGACTTTTAAGTGCTGTTAAGTAGGGGAAAAAACCTAAATGCTGTGGTAAAATGTGAATAGCTGCTTTAATTGGAATTTTATAAATTTGCAGAGAAGCAATAAAGGAAATCATGAATGATAATTGCTAAGAAAAAAAATGTATGCGGAATAAGAAAAAGCTGCTTAAACGGGCAGGGGAAAAAATATGCAACTTTAATGCCGTCAACGCATTATGTCTATAAATTTGCAACCAAACACCTTTTTGGCTGATTATGGATGCGCGGCCATAAAAGTTAATAAGAAAAAAATTACGAAAAAAAAAATAAATGCAAAACTTTAATCAGTTGGAGTTTGAGGTAGAAATATCCGCAATAATTAAGAAAATTCAATCAGAATAAAAGAAAACGAACGCGGCGGCATAAATACTCTCAAAAGATGTTCAACACGGATTGCGTTGCCAGTGCTTGTGTGTATGTGTATGTATATTAGGGTGGTACGAAAATGCGTGTAAAAAAAGTAAAGTCGGATTTTAAATGCTCTCACGACCTAGGATTGTTCTAAGTAAATCGAAAATATATACTCCTGTTTTTTTTTCTTTCGAAATCAAAGTGTTCAAAGTTTTTTATGTATTTTATGCGTGAAAAAAAAAACATTTTTCGTGGAGATGGTATAACATTTTTGAAAATCTGTACTTTTCGATTGAAAAACTTTGTTTCTCTTCAAGAGACTTCCAATATTAACTCTCAATTATTTATTGCATCATTATTTAATACTAGCGATTTTTTTATGGGTCCCCGATTGCATTTTTTATGGGTTTTTATGGGACCCATAAAATATAGTTAATATTAAAAAATGGTTAAATTGAACATTGGGTATTAATACTGAAAGTCTCTTGACTAGAAACAAAGTCTTACGTTGGAAAAATATTGATTTTCAAAAATTATATACCATTTCTATGAAAAATGGTTTGGTTAAATACATGGAAAACTTTGAGTGACCTCTAAATATTTTCAGATTTCGAAATAAAATCAGGTGTATAGCTTTGTACAGCATAGCGATATCCTACTTACTTTTGACCACCCTAATATATGTATATGCTAATGGGTTTGTTGCGAATACGCGCAAATTTCTTTTTGTCCAAAATAACAATTTTAGGTATTTTTTATGATTATTTTATCTGCTAGAATATTTTTTTTTTAACAACAACGAATTGCCAAAATAGCACCTGCAGTCAAGCAGGCAGCAAGGCAAGGCAAATCGGCCAGTCAAATGCACAAATAAATGGCAAGCAAATGTTGGATGCTGCGGACATGCATTTGCACTCTCATCATAAAAATCGGCAAACAACCCTTTTAGGCGCATTTTTAATTTCAGACACCACTTTTTTCCAATTAATTTTTCGTACCCATCGTGTGCAGGTTGCCAAAAAAAAAACAAAACACACAAAAAAAATACTTAGACTCATCCCTGGGCATCAATGCCGTCGGCTGACGACTGCCGTTGCTTAAGGCGGCAATGTCGTTGTTCGGCGTCTTGTTTGGCCATTCAAAGCGCCTTAATTAAGCAAAGGCTATGCCAATGGCTGCACTGTATTGAGGATGTGCCAATCCGCCACAGATACAGCCAATTTATGCCGACAGCCCACGCAGCTACTCTTTACCTGTTTTTGGGCTGCAGCGCTGGCGTTACTTCCATTTCGCATGCGGTTTTTTGAGAGCCGGCTGCTGCTGCTGCATCTTCAGTTAAGTTATAATTTTATATGCATACGTATATATGTATATATGTATGTTTGTTCCACCACTATTAAGGCTTTAAGCATCTTTCGTCTGCATTAACTGTCGAATGATGAAAATTAATAAAATTGTTATTTGTTTGCTTGCAGCCATGCAACCGCACCGCATGATTTTGTTTGATAAATACTCGTATGTGGCTAAGTATTTGTTGTTGCATGCAACAACAAAGCATATGTACATATAGATATGTATATGAATTTCAAACCACTGCCATTCGGCGTATTCATTTGCTTTCGACATGCCAACTTAATTTGAGGATACGCCGCGGGGGTTTTGCGCAAAACACTCGTACTTTTATAAATAAGCATATATGTATGTATGTGTGCCTGCTCCTTAGAGGATAGATAGCTAAATAAGTGTACCTGCCACTTGGGCACAGTTTAAAATCAATAATGAATTAGGGCGAATGGTTATTGTGTTGAAAGGTGGTTGATCCGCTTGCAAAGGTGCAGTTTTTATGACTTTCGGGTAATAATGCGCAGTTTTGTGGTATTAAGCCTTTATTGGTTGAGTATAATTAAATAGCAACGAATATGCAGATTGCATGAGGATAAAGAACTCATTCCATTTATTTTGCAGATTTTTTTTTTTTAAGGTTAAGGTAGCCTTTTTCTATTTTGTACCCATTCCACAAATATCACTGATTGAACCGATTTTTTTTAAGTGTTCCTTTTTTGAAGTTGTATTTTTTGTTTTTATTATTTTTTGCCACAAAAACTTCTTAAATTGTAATCATTTAAATAATATTCATAAAAATTAAAGTTAAAATTTAATGTGGTTTTGGATCTGATACTTCCCGTATAAATCTCTAATGTTCCGATATTTTCCAAAAATGTCCAAAAAAATCAGAAAAATTCCGAAAAGTCCTAAAAAAGTCAGACACAAAAAGACATAATTCAAAAAAAGTTCTCTAAACTAAAATACGAAGCATGTCGCAAGACCCGAAAAGATGTTAAAAAATCCCAAAATTTTTCGAAATATCCAAAAAACATCTCGAGAAATGTAACAAGAAGAATTTCAAAAAATCCGGAAAAGATAACTAAGAGTTCCGATGAAATAAATAATAAAAAGTTCCACAAAAAAATCCAAATCCGAAAAAAATTAAAAAAAAAAAGTTCTAAATAGTAAATCACGAAGAATCCCGAAAAATGCGAAAAAATGTGAAATAAGTGCGGAATATTTCGAAGCGTCAAAAAAATACTTGGAAACTCGATGAATTCTGAGGATTCCTAAACATTTTTACTGAAGAATGAGGATCACAAAAAATTCCGAAGAAACTCAAAAGTTCTCCAAAAAACCTCAAAGGTTTTCGAAATAACTCAGAAAAGGACCGAAAAAATACTGAAAGTTCATGTTTGAGATAAGATCATCCCTTAACCGCGCTTCTAGTCCACCTACGGCTAAAAAGACATAGTCGCTTTCGCCCAGCGCTTGCTGATATTACAAGAGGCCCATGTAAATAGTAAAACCCATGCCACTTGGACTCGATCCCTTTCTATTTGGATGAAATTTGGTCAAAAGTTTTCGTTCACCCTACAGTGAAGTGCCACCATCAGAAAAAAATATAAAAAAAATATTTGCTAAATTTATGCAGTTTTTCGAATTATTTTTTTTAAGAGGATACTTGGGGCTACAAAAATATATATATTTAAAACTTAATTTTGAAAAATCAAAGAATGCAAAATTGCTAAACTTTCAAAATTTAATAAATCAAAAATTAATATTTTTTTTGGCTCAATTTTTTTGCATGATACCTCTCCATGTTCTTAAAAGATTCTAAAATTTTCACGGAGGTGTTTTTTGTTTTTTGTAAGATATTGATTTTTGAGTTTTGGAAAAAAGAAAAAAAAATGCACAATCTATTAATAAAATATTATCAAATTAATTTTCAATTTTAATATTTTGAGTAATAAGTATTAAGTACAAGGCGAGTAATGGACAACAAAATAATTACATTAGTTCAGTTGCTTTCTTATTATGGGGAATTTCATATCATTTCTCAATATACATAATAAAATTTTACTTTCAGTATTAAAATCATTTTAACTTATTCCAGATTAGAACGAAGGAATGGGGCAACAACGTCGAGAAAAGGAGGGAGGAAAAAGTATTCCCTAACATAATATATATATGAAAGCAACTGAATTTTATCAAATATTAATAGTCAAAATCTGAATTTTTTACCTCGTTTTTATGCTTTTTGGCCAAATTTCATCCAAATCGAAAAGTATTGAGTCAAACCATTGGTCGTTTTGGCACGGAAATATCCAAATAGATTATTTCCTTAATGACTACTACCTCTGCTTTGAAAACAACACACTGATCCAGAAATATAAATTTTACTTTGATTGTGATTTCGCCAAAAAAAAAACCTCCATAAGCACCTCCGTCAAGTTTTCTTCCAATTGTGTAAAATATTTGTAGAGCTCCGTTTTAACTGATGCCGCCAACCCACCCAATCATCCCTTGAAGAGATATAAGTAGAGAATGAGGTGATTTGTGCCAATAAAGCTTAGAATACTAGAGTATCCAGATAGATTATATGTCAGCTAAGCACACAGTGGTCCCTTGGTTTGATCACAGCCCCTGCCGCAGCTGCCTGCGTCAGAATGAAAAGTGTTAAAATTGCCATTTTATAGATCCACTTGTGTGTTGGTTTTAAAATCCTATTAAGAAATTGACTATTTATTACCGAATTTTTATAGAACTCCACTTGGGCAAGGAGCGCGACTGTTGCAGTTTACGCATTACCTAACAAAAGACTTAAGAAACGAACTCGTAGTTGGGTTTCTACGATAAAAATGCATTCCGAGTAGGTTTTTTTTTATGCCAAAAAAAAACGAAACGCCAGTACCCGTATTTAACCCACTAAAAATCATACCGTCTATGTATTGATACCCCCAGAAATCCCGCTAAGTATCTCGTCAGCTCGCCCGCTACTGTTCGTATGATTCCACTCACTGTTTGTCTTGGTTCGGTATTAAACCAACCCACCTCATTGGTATTTTACACCTAAGATGGTACTTTCTAACTCTACTAAAGCCCGCTTATACGATTATTTTAGAAACTCGCCCTATACGTGCCGTAACTTTTCAAGGAAAACGAGATTTTTATCTGACTTGAGTTCGCTAATCTGTGTGATGCTGCTCAAGCAAATTGCAAATTTTGCAATTTCCGACTTATTCGCACAATATGAACGCTCCAATAGTAGACTGTATCTAATTTGGGTATGCTGATCTTGTTTTCGAAATTTTATAATTCTACTTGTACTTCGGCGAAGGCTCTACAAAATTTTGCTTTTGACTTTTGAATTATATCCTTATATATACAACTTTGTTTTTTGGGCATCGGAGCATTACTATGTTTCTTTAATTCGGGGACTTAAAGCTCTGTTAAAAGAACTGCTTGAAGTCGGCTTAGGTCTACCAAGATGTTTACTGAACGGACATATTTATTCTAATGACTCCATGAACTGCTTTCAAGTATTTTTCCGCCCATTCAATGGTATAAGTAGTAAGATATTATTATAAAAAATTAGGTTTATTCGAAGGCAGTAGGAAATTCAATTCAAATTCAAATATTTATTAATTTAGAGTGCGGAATTTCAGTTTTGAGCAATAAAATGAATGACTCCGAGCCTCTGATTCCACAACGTAAGCTCCTACCTTCGCCAATTTATTGGCCTACATTGTTTCTATAGCTGGGAGCCCAGACAAAACAGAGATGCTTATTGGCGCACACACACTGAGCATAATTCCGTTTCGCACGTTTGAACAAGCTGGGATTTGCTGATGATGGGTGATGCTAATGCTAAGAGAGCCGCTTGGTTGTCAAGCTATATTTTCCTACAGATGCTGTTTCATAGAACCTTACAGGCTAAGACTTCAGCTTATAAGATGCTTACATAATTTCCTAGACGGAGAAACAAAGAGACGCCGAGTTCCGCCGAGTACACACTTGTCCCGCAGTCCATCTATGAAATGTTGGTATAGAGACATCTTTATCGGCCACTTTGCCTTATATAGGCGGTCTTATGCGGTGATTAAATATACATATTTTGTTTATAATCATCCCGTGCCTGAATTGGCGAGTTTCCCATAGTCCTGAGGCTCTTGAGTCTGACTGTAGATTTGATGGCTAATTCTTTCAGGTAGAGATCAATAGGGATGAGGTGTGAAATTGTGTTTAACGCTTCTGTCGGCAGGACCTTAGTGTGCCCGTTATTCCTGCAGAACCCCCCCCCCCCCCCCCCTCCTCCCCCCTTCCCCAACTGCTCTTTGTAACCCGTCCACCAGACCAGGGCACCGTATATTACAATAGGTTTTATGTTGGCGGTCCGTTTGATATCCTTGTGAAGACAAGGACTGGCAAATGTTCGCCCACATTTTGGAAATCAATAAATTTAAAATGACCATTTACTAACTGCATTAAATACCATTTGACTTGATGCATTTTTAAACAAATTATCTCCAACAAAATTCTCATGTTGCTACTAAACATGCGATGACTAGCTGAGCAACAATGCCACAAAGCATAGTAAATGCATGCAACAATTAAATGTGCTGTCAATGCTCAATAATTTGCCAATGAATGAAAAAATTGTGAACCCTATTCAGTTGTCAAATAGCGGCAAAGTAGCAAAAAAAGTAGCCAATGGCGGCAATAACAAATGCCGACATGCAACAGACACACACACATACACATACCATAAACCATATACATATATATGGTGGTGGGCCCAAAGTCACAATCAGAGCACAATTATCGCTACAACACCAATAGCAAAGGAAGCAAAATCAAAAACAAAAACAACTAACCATATTTGCTGTCCCGTTGGCATGCCGGCAGCTACTAAGTAGTGAGCTTGGTGAACAGGCAATTGTTGCTGACAGCTAAGTGCTGCGCGCACACTAATATGGCACCGTAAATGCAATTAAACAACGACAACAACAACAGCCACACCAACGGCCACGATGGTATTTTCTTGTGTGGAACAAGAAACAACAAGAATAGCGATGGTCAAAGCAAAATTGGCATCAGCGGCAATCTAACCAACAGCAGGCTCGACAGCAACAGCAACAGCAGCGGCGGCAACAAGACAATTGGCAAATGTTGAGCGCTGAAATACGCCGCCACCGTGGAGCAACAATACAACATTGCCGATTGCATGTTGTTATTTCCATTTTTTTTGTTGTTGCTGCTGTTGTTCGTTTTGCTGTCGTCACATTGCCAAGCAAAAGTGTCCAAAAGTGGCTGGCAACGAAAAATGCCGCGTCGCCAGCTTACCAACAATTTGGCAGTGAAAAGGAAGTAAAGCAAAAAAAAAACGCCGACAGCGTAGGAATGAGATAAGAGCCGCATGCAGCTTGTTGCACATATGTATGTGATATGAAGGCACATTAGATCGCACGGTGAAAAAACTTGTGCCGTACTCGCCTGAATTTAAAGTATATATTTTTGGAAGCCAATTTGGAAAAAAAAATGTTTAGCCGAACGCAGGAGTCACCTTTTTATCGTATCTTAAAGTATGATATATCGTTGTTTTTGTCCCGAGGAGTACATTTTTTCGCTCTAAAGTTCCTAGACCTCAAGCACCTCGCTCTAGTACTTATCCACCCGATCTGGGTTCGTATTACCCTAACGTATCACCCTAATGTTAGAAAATTAAAGATCGCGAAAAGTAATTAAACTTTTGCTAGGCAAGTATTTCGATTATTCCAGTAGAACTATTTAAAAAAAAAAGAACATTTTTGTTACGGCGAACACTTTTTTCTTTGCTTGTAAGGTGGTTTGGTCTAATGTACGTGCTGCTCCCCTATATGTTTGCATTATCGCCTGGCGTGTAGGTATGAATGCGGCATGCAACCGGCAATCTCTTTGCCATTGTCAATAGAGCACGTTCGGAAAGAATAAATTAATTGTCAGTGACGTCATGGAAGTCGTCGTGTGGCGTCGTTGACGTTTTACACAATGCTGTGACAACGGTAACAACAATGGCAGATTGCGCGTGCAGTACGTTCGTTGTATGATACAATATGGACGAAACAAAGAAGTCTTCGATTGAATGCATTATTAAAAATTCACGAAAATCTCCGGAAAATAAGTTGTATTAATTTGTCGGTTAGCTGGAATTTTTATAATTATAGATTTGTACTAAGCATTCGAAAGAGTACGAGTACAAAGAGGCAAAGGCAGAGGTAGTGCTTGGCACTCTCTGTTTCTGAAAAGAAGCGTTGGTCATCAACTAGCAGCAACTTTAGTTTACATATGTACATTAGGGTGCAATACTCCATAAAAAAAATCAATCTGGTTTTGCCATCGGAAATATAAAATTTATTATATTTTAAGGCTTGGTGCCAAAATATTTCGGAGAGATATTAAAATTTACTTGAGCTAGACCTACATATTTGAAGACTTCCAAAAATCGAGTTTTTAACGCATTTCACCTAAAATCACCACAGCCTACTTTAAATCACCTCAAATCCCTTCAATTTGCCTCACATCAACTTCTTCCAGTTCACCTCAACTCACCGCACTCCCCATAAACATACCTCATTTTATTTTGACTCAGTTAACCTCACCTCACTTCAACTTAACTCACCTCACTAATGTTATTTCACCTCAACTCACATTATCTCAGCTCAACTCAATTCACCTCAGCTCAACTCAACCTAACCAACATTAATTTATCTAAACTCACCTTACCTGAACTCACTTCACTTTAATTCAGTTGACCTTAACTCAACTCAACCAAGCTCAACTCGCCTTAATTCACCGCAACTCCCCTTAATTTTAATGGTTGAGTTTCAGCCGCTGTTCGAACGCTAGTATAATTCATTCGGGATCATGCAAAGGCAGTAATACCATACTATGCTGTACTTGCGAGACGATAAGCCTGCGTACTAAACCATTAACTCCCTCACCTATAGCTTGTAATTGGCTTTGCGATACTGCCGTTAGGCATATCGTCGCAAAGCTCAGCTTGCCGATTGGCTCTCCTTCACATCATTAGGCTTGTTCTTCGGTCATTCTCTTTTCGCTACTGCGCTGTCTTTCTTTCGCTTTTAGTTCCTGGAGGACTAAGTATTGCGGACCACGCCCTAATTCTACTCCATACCGCTTTTGAGTTTAGCATGTGCCCCACGATATTGTCAGAATAAGCCTCTGTCCCGTCATCATGCCCATATTTGAACAGGTATTCTCGAAAGCAGCCGTCAGAAACTGTGTCATGTAGAAGTCGGTCTCTCCATGTATCCTCTCCACCCACGCTTTCATGTTACCGATCAGCCTGTACGTCCACCTCCCTTTTGTCGTCGCATCCCAGTGTCTTTTTCATTTATTTAGACTTGCCTCCATCTCTTGCTTCCGCTCTACGATTGTCAAGCGCCTGCCTAAGTTTCGGGACTTATCAAAGACTCTTATTAGCTTCATGGTCATTATATCTGGGGGCATTATGGCCGCTAAGACTCCGACCGCCTCGTGTGACACAGTACGGAGAGCGTTAGTCACCCTGATGCTCTTTAGTCGGTATACCGACTTTGCCGCCTTCGCGTAAGTCTTGCGCTGCAACGCGGGCCCCCAGATGGGTGCTGCATACATAAGTATGGTTTGGCTCACTTTTGCTAGAAGCGCTCGTCTGTTTTGGCTCGGTTCGCCGATGTTAGCCATTAGTCTTGTTCGAGCGGTGGCCACTCTTACCGCTTTCTCACAGGCTTTACCAATGTGCACCTTGTAGCTTAATCTCGAGTCTATCATGACTCCCAGATATTTCATCGACTGCTGTGTTTTGATGCTATGTCCATCGGTGTTGAGCGTAGCGTCCTCCATCTCTTTCCGACTTGTGGTCACCACCGCTTCGGTTTTTTTGCCCTGCGAGTTGGAGATACATATATGTGTACGCAAATATA
>NW_023461343.1:0-26753 GCF_013731165.1 Rhagoletis pomonella
AAATAAAATAAAATAAAATAAAATAAAATAAAATAAAATAAAATAAAGTTAAATTAAATTAAGTTAAATTAAATTAAACTAAATAAAATAAAATAAAATATAATAAAACAAAATAAAATCAAATAAAATAAAATAAAATAAAATAAAATAAAATAAAATAAAATAAAATAAAATAAAATAAAATAAAATAAAATAAAGTTCAATAAGATACCTAACTCAAATGAAATAAAAACAAATATAATAAACCTAGACAAAAAAAATTATAAATTTTGGAAAACGCTCGAACCCAGGATCGAACGTGGATCCTACGGAATTGTAGTACCCAGCTCTTACCACTCGGCTACCGCGTTATGGCGTTATAAGTTGCTTTGTTTGCGCAGAGAGCGTAGAATACAGAAAATATGCAAAACTAGCGTCGGTAATGCATTCAACATACTAATTCAAATAAGTTCTTATTCAATTTAAATTGGATTCCTATCAGAAGTAGTATGGTGACTGCGTTACCGACGACAAGGTGCATATATGTCCATGCTAGTTTTGCATATTCTCTGTATTCTAGACTCTCTGAGTTTAGGTCAGTGCTGTCAACGAGATTGATCCAAATTAGTTTTGGGAATTAACTCTAGGACCTAATCGGGATCAACTACAGTTGATTACCAAGATAATTCCGTATTAACAAGTGGATCCGGATCAATGCTTTCGTCTGTCTAAGTATACTTTAAAAGTACTCCAGCCTTTGATTTCGTAATCAGAAACACGCTTCGCGCAATTGTACAATATTTATGTATGTATGTAAATATGTTAAATTAATTATATTTAGTACTACATACCTATATGTATATTGTGCAATGGAAGCGATTATGAATCAGACTAATTTATGAAACTGAGCTTTGACCCGCTGTATCAGAATGAAATATGTATGCACATAAATTTGTACATACCCATGTACATACATGAAATTCATTAAAATCGGTGCACATACATGCCTATATAATTATATATTCGAAGAAATGTCGACTGACAGCCAACGGCCAAGACGACCAACACAAACGTGCCGACATAAATTTGCCAAATATACATTCGTATGTATGTATGTAGCTGCAGAAATAGAAGCGTATTTATAAATGATCGCCAGATTTTGCTATTTTGTGATGATTCATGTGCGACAGTCAGAGTCACCCATGTCACGCGTTGTCGTTAGGCGGCATCATGCCAAAACTTCCGGAGACTATTTTGCTATACATTTTTGAATTTTTATTGCCTTTGGCGCTTATCGTCAACTAAAACAATCTCTCCACCTACAAAAAACTTGCCTTGTTTTCGTCATTCGCCGCGCTGACGTTTGTTGGTATTATTATACGTACATATGTATGTATATGCGTAGCCGCATATGTTCATATGTATGTATGTATGTGCATTTTGTAGGTCATTAAAATTCAACTAAATATTTATTTAAATGCCTTGAAACGAAATTGATTCTCTCTTCTGTGAGCTCCACACAAATACTATATACATATAGACATACATATGCATATGGATATATGCAGTAAAGTGTTCTAAATAGCTCACTTTAAAGAAACAATATCTTTATGTGTGTATGTACATATGTATTGCATGTATTTTTAGTACGCATTAGGGTGATCAACCTGAGACTTCAAAAAAAAAAAAAATGATATGCAGTTATCATTTACATAGCTGATATCACAAAAAAAAAAACATTTGCCTTCTTCTTGATAGTGAAATAATCGACTACCCTAACATTTCGACATAGGAGTGTAATAAGGTAAGCAAAAACTGGCCAATCTTTTGTGTCTATCTTAACGGCCAGGTGAATTTTGTCCCCCCCCCCAAAATTTAGAACCACCCCCATTTTGGTGCTGGCAAAGTTGGGAATGTTTTGTGAAATTCGATCGGCTGCGGCCTCTTCAGACCACCATCTAAGTGGATGCTAATCGATGTGTTGGCCCGGCATGCACGCAGTTACACTTTTGCCTTAGCACTGTTGACCCCACAGCAGATCCTTCGACAGACGCTACGTCCAGCTTTCTTCGTGGCGACTGCAATTCAAAAATATTGCAGCAGTGGACATTGTAATTTCTAGAAAACTCAAAGGGCGAACGTCAGTGAAGGTTGCGTAATTCGTCACTTGTCAGCCCGAGACGGCAGTGGTGCAGCAGGAATGACTTACTGCCGCCAACGTTCAATAAATGAAGCAATTGAAAGTGTTAAAGTATCGCTATCGCGTCCATACAAAAAAAAATCAGACAACGGGTGACTAAGACGGCCACTGGGTTGTAAAACGCCAAAAGTGCTTACAAGCGACGGAGCAAGCGATTAGTCGCGCATAAATAGCTGTTGAACCTCGGGGCAATCAGCGTTCAGAAAGAAGGCCGCTGCCGCTGCCGCTGACTTCGTACTGCTGGTGGCAGCGGAATTTCAACGCCACGCTTACATAAGGTCCGATCGTTCGTTTGTCATACTTTACATAACCGCAAATGGGCCGACGGTGCGGAAATTAATTTGCACGAATGCAACATTAATAGCTTCATCGACAGTAATGAGCGTAGCTAAGCACCAAATTGTTGGACGCACTACACTCACCTCACCGCCAACTGCCAACTGCCAACAAAGCGTCCAACTGTTTCCATTTACATTTTTACATTTTTACATTGTGCATTCGCCTTCACCTCAACTCGCGCCCGACGCCCACCTCCACAAGCCACACTCTGCTTTTCGTACAGTGGCTGATAAGCTTCTTTGCGGTCGCTGAACGCGTGTTGTCATGCACGCGCCCCAAACACATTTGATAGTAAAGCACAAAAGCAAAAAAAAAAAAACAAAACAAAAAAATAAATAGCGAACAAAAAAAGGGAAAAAGCACAACGATATAAAATAGGCAAACAATAGACGCCCCGCGAAAGTGAAAAAAAGAAATTTGAAAAAATTGCGATCAAGCGAAAAATTGACATAAATTAAGCGTTAGCAACAATGAACACAGCAATAGAGGAGCAAGGTACCGTTACGCGAACCACTTATACAAATTTCATTGGCGAATTCGCAGGCGATGCAATTAAGCGTCTAAAAAGTCTGCAGTAGAAATGGGCGTGGGACTTAATATTCAATCCCGATCCCGCCCATCCCGGCATTAAATTGTTAGGTCCTGAACCCGCCCATCCCGACGTTTTTCAGATTTGTCCCGCGGGTCCCGTGGACGCGATATTTATCGCTAAGGGAAAATTCAGATGGCTTTCCAATTCCGTCTATTCAAACGCAGATGTACAATAAATATATTTGCCCGTAGTTTTAGTCAAATTAAGTCGACTCTAAAGTAATTGCAATTAAGTATAGGCTCCACGGGCTCCACCAACGTAATGGTAATTTCAAAAAACTCAAAGCTAGCTATATTTTAGCGGGCGTAAGTTTTGTTTGTTTGTTTGGTATCAGTTTATTAGAAAATAGATCAAATTTTAGAGAGTACACAATATTTTGAAATTGTAGAAATTATCAATGGTCAAAATTTAAAAAATTAAGAGGAGAATGGGTTTTTTACCCGATAAAAAAATCCCAACAAGCGAAGTGAGACACTCGATTATTATACAACATTTTTAAGGCCTATATATCCTCTTCTCAGATCATATTCGTTATTGGAAATCGAATCAAAAATAGTCATTCAAAAACTCACAAAATCTACAAAATCGTACTTTCTGACCTAAGTCGACAGGTCGCGACCTCTAAATGACATTTAAAAAATTTGTAAAAATAGGCAATAATATTTCTCATTACAGCAGCCCCCACTCACGCTCATTAATTTTAGATTCGTCCGAAAATAAATGAGATTTGTGGTGATTAGATCGAGGACCGTGAACCTTTAAGGATATTTATTTTAATCTGCATAATTAAGTATAAGACATTAAAAACAATGCTGGCTATTATGTAGCTAATTGCTAATAGCTAATATGTACTTATGTATGCTTATGTGATGAAAAAATTCAATTTAAAAACAAAAACACGAGATAGCAAATTTAGTGAAGACCGTGCCAAACGACACGCGCGCCCCAGCAGCAGATGATCGTCGGGTGGCGAACCACTCAGCAATCAGCAAGCAACAGACTTCGGGCATCCGTGCACTGAATGTTAGACGGCAATCGCCGAGGGGCAACAAGTTCACTGTCTAAAGTTCTTGCTGACGCACAAGATCGCTATCGCCCATAGCCAGTGTGGCGTTTGCTGCATCCACTGTCGCGCCGCCGCGCCGCCTTGCGCTGAGCTAGTCAGTGCAGTGTGAGCGCTCCAGTCGCTGGGCGTGCGCGTGCACAATCGAATCGAAAACACTCATCCTTATCTATGTTGTTTTGTCATCGTCAACAACAGCAGTCACCACAGAAACAATCAACAACACACAAACTACGATTGCTACTAGACTATTCTGCAATACATGTGTATGTATGTATGTACATACAATACCTGGCTGTACTCGTATACATATATCATGTTTACAAGCTTTTATTTAATTTGCAAAGTTTTTTATTCAGAGTGGCACAAACCATCACGAACCGAAGAATGGCTAAGCGCATAAAAGAACCTCGCTCCTGCGGTTTCCTCTTTTCCGGCATTTGTGGCGGATGGAAATCCATTTCCCATATCCCCAGCTTATTAATTTTCGTATGAAGCAAATCATTCCCAATGCTATACTCGTATACCCTTCTGTAAAAACAATAATTATAAAATCTGACAGACTTTTTCTAACTCTATGGACATATACTTACATACATATAAAAAAAAAAAAAAAAAATGGCGATTCTTGAAATTTTGAGGGTGCAGGGGTCAAACGATCTCGTATTCGGATTCAGTTGGCCTGATTGAAAGCACACATTTTTTTTGTGTTCCGGTGTAATGAATCAAAAAGTGAATTTTGGATTTTTAGTTAGTTACGGCATTTTGTATTTAAGGGACAATGTGAGATATTGCCTTTCCATATTAAGGCAACGATATGTATGTATGCATGTATTAGCGAATGTATGTACTTATATTTATATACATACATACATTGTTGTTTTGTCACTCGCAGCATTTGGCTTATTTTTTAAATTTCTGTAACTAAAATAAAATTAATTTTCAATTACTATATAACGCAAAATAGTAAGTCGCCAATGTGAGGCGGCTTTTAAAGCGTCTATCTTATCAATGGAGTGGAGTGTTGCGTCTTTCAATGGCAATCCCCCGCTCAATAAAAATATTAAGGTCACAAAGTCAGTTGGCAATGTCCGCGTCGAATACCGTTCGATAAGGCAAAATACCAAGGTGCTGGGGCAGTTAAAAAATAAAATTCAATTATCAATTTTTAAACTACATATTGTGCTAGGGATACACATCGTAGTATGGTATCAATATTACGAACTATACCACACGTGTGTCACTCTCATTATTACTACAAATTATTGTAGTTGCTACATAGCAATGGCAAACTACAATATCGATATTTTAATTTCTATATCAGAGGAGGAGAAACTCGGCGAAACACGAAAATATGTGTAAGCGCCAATCTATTATTATTATTATTATTATTATTATTATTAATTTCTATACCACACGGTGTCCCAGGCATTAGCCGCTGTCTGCTCGCTTGAGTTCATCCCTTCTAGGGTAACGAAAAATTTTTATGTATGTGAAAACGACTCCAAAGCAGCGATGATCATTGGCTAGTTTGGTTGTATCTACTTCATTAGAATTCTAATAATTTACGTATGTACATATATTTTTGTATTATAAAAAAAATCAACTAACTAATACGAAAAAATTTACTATACATTACTTTTTTTTACACAAGTAAAGTTCCAGCCTTCTTTTGTGCATCTTTTGTTGAGTAAAAATTTCAATTCATTTGCCTTTTTGCAAACATCTGATACTGGCCAATATAGATCGTGAAGTAGTTGCTAATAGATATCTAAATCTTAACAACAACTTCATTTTCACCAAGTCGTTTTCACTTTTATAGTTTATCTGACAATTTCGTTTTTTTCGCGCCTTTTAGAAATTTTACTGCACGCGCTCATCTCTAGTTTGGATATAAAAAAAAAACCGTATGTTGTAGAGCAATTTTGAATTCGGAAATCTACGATAAATGACAAGCCTTAGCCAATGTGAAATTGTTAAGTCGGACTGTGTTATGTATGTACATACATATGTATTCGTAACATGGGCGCCACATAAAAAAATAAGTTTTTTTTTTGTAAGAATCACTCCAGCCTTCACCCCTCATTTTGAGAAATGACTTAATGCAAGGCGACAACTGTGATTATCACCTCAAATATTCCAAAAATATTTCCAAAAGCACGAAGGTATACACATATATGTACATACACACATAGACAGACACACGTAAAAATTGAGTAAACGGTTGTCCTTGCGATTTTTTTTTCGAAAATTTCATAAACAAAATAATAAAATAATCACGTTCACTTGCTGAGTGGGTGGTTAGTCATTGGTCATGTCAAATGCTACATAAATACATATATAAAACTACATATGTACAGTGTACATTATACACGCATACACAGTTATATATATCCAAGTATGTACATTCGGACAGAACCGCACATAAATTTCTATTTTTGTTTAATATTCTTAAAAAAAAAATTGTTTTCGAGTATTTTTACAATGACCATGAAAACCAGAAATAAATAAAGTGGACACATTTACATACAGTATTGGCCAATATAATAGCACCCCTATTGCAAAGTGATATTATTTGCCACTCATGGTTATTTATTTATTTTAAGAATTTTCAATCCTAATACAATTCATTCGCTAAGAAAACTCATATAAACCTAAGTTTAAGACTTTTTAAAATAAAAATACATAAATTGTGTTTATTCGTTAAGTATATGGAAGCAAATGCGATAGAAAAATTCTAAGAAATCAACGGTAATTTTTAGCCACTTAAAACTTGCACATTATAAGGCTAAACATTGAATGGGCTGCTACTCGGAAAAATTTTAATACTTCGTGGAAAAAAGTTTTAAATTTAGGTGAAAATTCGTTGCATTTTTTTAGTCTTTTAAAAAGTTTTACACTTCTTAGCAAAAAGTTGGAAATTTGGGTGACAATTTTTTGAATTTTTTTGTAGTAATTTTTAAAACGTTTTAAACTTAGGTTCTTATGAGTTTTGTTCGAGAATGAACTGAGTTTTAATTAAAAATTCTCAAAAAAAAAAAATTATTAAACAAAAATGGCAAGCAATATCACTTTGAAATGGGGGTGCTATAGATATGCCCAATACTGTACATTTCCACAAAACAATTTGTATATTTGTACGTATGTATGTGTTTATCGAAAACAATGTGTTTGACTCTAATATTTGTTTAGCGTTTCGTGGACAGCATTGTAAAAAAGGGGCAGACAACGCAAATCGGCAAATCGACAAATCGAATGTACAAATGTATGTAATTAAGTTTAATCACAATAGCACGAAACAACAATAACAATAACAGCAGCAATACGACGCGGTCGAGCTGAGTATTCTACATACATGCTAGTAAGAAGCGCGAGGGGCAAATATGATCGACACAGCTGATCGCTTTCCCTCGGCTAATCACGTAGGCACATGTCCGGCAGCCGACCAGCTCCAGCCAAACGAAAACAACCTTATCAGCGAGGCTGAATCGACGACGAGGGGCGACACACCAAAAAAAGACGAGACGCGGCAACTGTTGTTGTCCCCACCATACATACATACATACATATGTAAGTACATATTGAGACTGTAATGGGGTAAAACGCCAATAAAATCGGCCACTTGCTTGAAATTGTAAATAATAAAGAATTCGTATTTACAAACATACATACATACATACATACATATATGTAAGTATGTAAGTATGTACATATGTACATATGGATTCGTGCATACTTCTACATATATATGTATGTATATGTGCATGTAAATACTTGCAGGTATATTTTTACAAATATAGAAGCTTATGTACATGGAATATTACCCTGTATTAAATTGGAGTATTTCCGAACTAAAACGGTACTAATTAATTGCCGACAGAACTGGTTCACATTTTATTCGCGACAAATACCATTGACAGTATTCTGCTTAGGTTTTACAGCATCTACAGGAAAAGCTGTTTTCGCTAATAATTAATCCCGTAGCTGTCACGGGTGGGACATGCTTCACTGTTGTAAAAATATAACAACATTTAGTTTTTTTTGTCACGGGTGGGACAACTCCAATATTTTCGTAGTAGAAAAGGTTAGTGCATTCCCCATTTTCCCACTGGGTGTAGTGTACACATTCATACACATGTACATATACACACATTTACATATTTACGCATACATATAGACAAATATTATCAGACACCTACTTTGCCTCCGCCTTCGCAGGCACCATCCATCGAATGCGACTTTATTTTTCGCCGATAAGAATTTGTTGTGCACAACCCCAACTGGCGCATTGGTGGGGTGGCAACAGTCGTGTCAACTTTCGTCTAACCAAATGAACCAAGTCAGCAGACCTCGAGATCGTGTGCTTTGCAAAGCCCAGATGTTGTACACATACTACTTGGATACACACACACACACACACACACATACACACACACACACACACATACTCAAATTGTCGCCTTTTTAAGCCCATAATGGTTTAGTAAATATTTGCCGTGGCGGTTGGTGCAGCACGACGACAACAATGCCAATGCCTGTTGAGTGGCACAACAACAACAACAACGACAACAAACATCCGAGCAAATGTGAACGTGACAGCGGCACCTAGTTCGCATTGTTGGTGCTGCTGCTGCTGCTGTTGGTGTTGGTGGTGTTGCGAACAGGGTTACCACTGAAAAACTTTCTTTCCTACCAAGAGCTGGTTCAAAAACCTACCATATTTATTATGAGGTATATGTAGGTACATAAATAAGTGAAAATAAACCTCACGGTTATGCCTGCCAAATGTCCGGGTCTAGGAGCCGCCGGGCTGGGGAAAAATCTACGAGTTGCGGTTAAAAACTTTAAGATCCTCCAATTTACTGGAAATATGTATGACTAATAATAAGTTTTGTTTTTAATTTTCGTGTATAATAAAAAAAATATATATTCTGTAAACACGCAAATTTGTTATGTAGTATGCATTTGAACTTTTCTTCTTTATCTTATCTTATTTATAAATCAATCAGTTGATATCACTTGGTATCTAACCCAGTGGATACAACTTTTTATAGCGTATACGGAGTTCAGAGAATCTCCGAAGGCAATTGGTGAAATTCTGCCTTTGCCAGTAAGCAATGGGTGTTATAAGGTATTTAAATAGCAAACAGTTGGACCCATCCAAGCAACAGAATGAGGGTAAAAAATTGGCCCAATTTGGCAAGCCTACTCACGGTGCTGACAAAGTGACACACTACTACAAACCAGAGATGCCTTCTGTTTTATGAGCAAAGAAACCTACCAAAATTTTAAGCGTCCTACCATTCTACCAACGAGAAAAAAAACCTACCAATTTTGGTAGGAAAATCCGAAAACGGCAACCCTGGTTGCGAACGAAAGTGATTTCATTGTAAAATAAATAAAGTTCCCAGCACCGGCGCTCCAACGACAAGTCGCCCCATCAAAGCCATCAACACCAACCAACCAACCAACACCACTAGCCACTTCCAACGTCCCGCATTTCATATTTCTCCTTGAACTATTCGTAGAGAACCTGTCGTGGGTAGTTTCTAGAGAGGGGAGCGGCGGGTTGGATAGGAGTTATTTGTTGTGCACACCGTGGAGAGAGTGTGTAGCGGTAGGTGGGAGAGGCTGCCAACAATCGACGTGTTGCCTACAGCCAATGCACGCCGCCGACGGACGACGATAAGCGCGGCAGCAATCGAGCGACGGCGGTGGACGTAGGGGGAGGGGCGGACAGAAAAGAGCAAATAACCGCTGATAAACGCCTCGACAAACAACTCATGGAAAATTTCTGAATAACAGTATAAAGCTACAATCGTACCTATATACATACATATGTACATACTTACACACATGCATAAGCACCTACATACATACTCGTATGTACAAACCTATATATGTAGATTCAAAGGCTTTACTGCAATTAAGAATTCGCGTACACATGTGTGTGTGTGTGTGTGTGTGTGTGTTGGCGTGCGGTTGTTTATTTATTTATAACTCAGCCACTCATCAGTCATGGCACACGCAAATCTGTTTTATTATTTCCATTTTTTTTAGATAAACAATATCTACAACAACACCTTAAAATGAAAACAACAAGTGTATAAATGACGGTAGAAATGTAGCGTCTGTGAGAGTGTGTATGTATGTGTCTACTACTTATCGACTGCTGAGTGGAAGATCGACCTATTTCGGCAGCCAGTTTGAAAACGCCCTATCTCAAAAATCTTTTCAAGAACGCCCCATTTCAGAATTCGTTTCAAAAACAGCTGCTGATTCCAAAACGCCCTATCCCATCAAATTTTCAATACATTTTGAAGTGAGATAGGGCGTTTTTGAACCGAATTCTGAGATAGGGTGTTTTTCAATAAATTCTGAACTGGCTGCCGAGATATGTAGGTCGGTCTTCCACTCAGCAGTCGATATGTAGAATGAGTCTTAGAAAAAATGTTCGAATTTTGACGATTTTTAGTTGCAGATACAGTTATACATTTTGAAATAAGGTCTTTCGATTGGTGTTATCAGTTTTTAGATATGTATCTCCTTTAGTTTCCGACATATTGACTACAATTTTTTCGATAATTTTGTAAAAACTTAGTTAGTGATGCAGTCATATTAAACTAATCAATATCTTAAAAAAGTGGTGTTCTCTTTTTTTTTGGATATCTCCTTTAGTTTCCGAGATATTGAGTAAAAAGTGCCGTTAATTTAGTAGAAATTTTGATCACATTTTGTCGTATTTCACAAAATTTCAGTAAAGAAAATTCTTCAGAAACTCAAAACTAATTAACAATAAACATTAAAAATTACAAAATTTAAGAATTTTGTGAAATCTATCTTCGCGTTTTTGAGAAATTGCTTTCCAAGCTTCAATCGCCATTTCCCACAACCTGCCGTAATTAACATACGACAATATTTTACCCAGGCGACGAAGATAAGTTCAATGATATATATGTACTCAGACCCTCTTGAGTCAATGTTCTTAATCTATCTCGTTCAAGTGAAAACGATGGGCAATCGAAAACTACATTATCGGCAGTTTCCGACACATTTTCACAGGTACTCACAGGTATGACATCGAGGAGACCCAGCGCTGTTGCCATTGCGAGAGGCTTATTTGGCGTTCGGTGGCCATATCGGGTTTGAGAGGGCTCTGAAAACGCGGAGCGCACTAAGGGCCGGTTGTTCAATGTCTGGTTAAACGTAATTATCGACGTTTTCGACATTATGCATATAACATGTGATCGTTAAAGCAGTCGTTGTATTGACCGGAGCTTCTACCTCCGATTCGTGTTAGCGGGACATTGAATAAATGGTCCTAAGATTTCTCTAAGATGGAAAACGGAGTTTACTAGCTTAGCATAGTACTTTTGTCGGAGCGCGTGACCCCAGACGGGGCCGCGTACTTTCGTTAACAGTTTTTTACGACTTTAACTTGGACCACCTACATTTGCCATCCGTTTAGCTAACGCGCTTTGAACTTTTACCGCCTTATTACTTACCGTTTCAATGTGAACTTTGTAAATGCTTAAACAAACGGCAGCGTTGATCCGGATTAACTCGGACTTAATCCGAATCAACTGCAGTTAATTCCCGAGTTGATCCGGATCAACGCTGCCGTCTGTTTATGCTTTAAGATAACCTCGCATCAATCACTAAATCAAGATACCTCACTGCTGGTATTGCATCAGACATACCCGTTGGCAAGAGTAAGTCTTTGTTAGATTTCGATGCTGAAATTACTATAGGTGTTAAAGTACAGTTAAATCGCTAGTTAAACTTAACTACAGAAAATATCCAAAGAATTTTCGGTAGTGAACTTTAAAATAAATAAGGCCCTAAAATAGTAAATGTAATTTTATTGGAAAATTTATGTGGTGGATTTTTTTAATGAGCTAATTTTTACTTAAAAACTAAAGACTAAGTTAATCAAAAATACTTATTTTTATATTTTTTAATCATTTGTATTTATTGCATCTTTAAAATCTTATAACTAGGTATACATAAAGGCTTTTTCTCTGCTAGAGCATTGAATGGTATTATTGTTGTTTAATTTTACACATGTGTGTATGTGTGTACATGTTTTCTAGCGGCAACAAAGTAGTTATAATTCACAATTGATCACATTTAAAATTAAAGTTTTTCTCTGTCCTGATGCAGGCTTTCTCCTGTAAAATTAAAGATGTATGTAAACTATAATATAATTGATGGTTTCATCAAATTTTTACGAAATAATTATGAAACCTTACTCACCAATTCACTTCTGTGCGACTTATAACTATTAAAATCTAAATTTTTTCTGTCAAAGCACTGGTGTCAGATCGGAAATTTATGTTTGCCAAACTTACAACTTAACTAGAGTTTTTATTAATGATTTTGGATTTTCTTTAATTAAATCATTTATTATAAAGAAAATGTAAATATTTTGGAGATAAACCCAATTTGTAGAAAGTGGAGTTATTTCACAAAAAGTGAAGTGGCGAAGTTACGCCTTTCAAAGTGGAGTGAAAAGCTTCAATTGGAGTGGCACAATAGCTTCATTACCAGTAGCATCTGTATAATTTTCATTCCCTGTATGTAGCTGCATCTATACTAAGTACATACATATGCATACATAACATATGTATACTCTATGGTGGTGGTCCAGCTGATTGCCCTTACCTTTCGATCATTATTGCACGGTGTTGACTTAATTAAACAATCAGGACAAACCCATGAAAGCATCCAGCGAAACCGGCTTATTAATCACGGACTCACAACAGTAGCCGCCATCGCCGACGTAAATACTCGTATCTCCATAATTATTAGTTTAGGCATTGCTTTGCATTCCAGCCCAAGTGTGGGTTATGTAAAATACAATATGTACGGATACATATGTATGTACATATGTGTACATATGTCGCTATGAAAGGGCAATATTTCAGGTGGTCCAGCGTAACAGCTGCCCACCGCTACTCCAATGAAATGCACGCACTTGCATCGGATCGCGACTTTTTCCAGCCAATCAACACTGGGCCTCATCATTGGGGCGATCTACATACCGAGGACTGCGATGTTAATGAAAATCTGGTATATACTTAAAAAAAAAAAAAAAAAAAATGCATGTACCTATATGTATGTATGTATAACAACTGATACACATTGAAAAACATGAATAAAGATTTCGAAAGTATGGCCAGGTCAGGTTGATCCACATTTGGGAATACAGAAGTCACAAATGGACGCTCACGACACAAAACGAATGGGCTGATGGATGGGTGGATGTAGTATAATAAAAGCGAATAAACTCGTATGCACATCGACCGGATTTCAGTCACATCACAAACATCAAGATGTTAATGCAAATATCCGCAAATTCATATGTACTCGTACTTTGTTGCTAATGTAAGTACTAGGCGTGGGTAGAGCTGCAAATACATATATCGATGTCAGTATCGATATATCGAGTATTTGTTTTGTTTTGCCGTCATCGATTTATTTTTTTTGATATCGAGTAGAATATTTCCATTTTCTCATTACTTATTTTAGCGACAAACACGAACAGCGTCTGAAATTTCGCTAAAAAATTCCGTTGATTTCTAATAATTTTTTTTTTGCTGGCGGCGCATTTTCTAACGTGCTTTGTATGGAAGAATATGCATAGTACCGTCAGCAAAAAAATATGATCAGAAATCAACAGAATTTTTTGGCGACTTCGATAGGCTACAACTCTGCATACTCAATTTTTTTTCTAGAAAATCTAATTAAAAATTTGAAAATTTGATGAGTTTCTTGATTTTTTGAAATTTTTGCACAAACATTGCAATAGATTTATATGGCTTTGGCTAGAGAATGAGCTATACTTTTATAAACTACTAATAAGAAAAATTTCAGAATGAAAAAACATTCCGAATATTGTAATAATATCACTGTGTGATTTTGAGTGTGGGTCAATTCATGCAGCCCTCTAATGTACATACTTACATATTAGTCATATAATCGTACTCGTCATGGAGTGTGGGTCAATTCATGCAGCCCTCTAATGTACATACATACATATGTACATATTAGTCATATAATCGTACTCGTCATGGCACTTAGTATCTTACTGACCGTCTCCACAGGATAAAATTTATTGCTGCCCAGCTGTCATTTTGGTCACTAGATATAATTTATATCAGTGGCAATATTTGTGTGGGCTTTTTATATCTTGATATAAGCATTTGTAAGATAGCTTCGAAAACCTATTTTTGCCGGATTTAACCGCTTAAAAAATTTAGAAAATAGTCTATTTTAGATCCAAATACATAATTACAAATATTTTAACAGGAAATAGCTCAATTTTTGCTTGTATATTAAAATAATAATGATGTTGCAGCCACGAAGTTTTCGTGCAAATGAAAATGTAGCTGTCAAACTACCAAATTGCCGGCAATAGATGGCAAGATATAAGCTCTGATATATATTGCTCTCGAAGAGCAATGAGCGGTCTCCATTGGCAAATTATATTCTGACATATGTATCAAGATATAAACTTTATCCTGTGGAGACGGGCAGTAAGTAGCAAAGGTAACATTTTATGAACTTTGTGAAATTCCATCGCTCGAAAATATTGTGTAGTGGCAGCAGCGGTGACAGCATAATTTTGAATTCTTTACTGAAAATTTCAAACATTAGCGGTTCATCAACTCACGTGATAGCTCCTCGTGAGGCGGCAAACAGGCAGAATTAACTTTATTTAGGTAGAGTAACATATTTCATGATTACTTGCACATTCACCAGCATTTGCGAGAATGAATGTACCCAGTAGGAAAAAAAACTCCCCGATGTTCGGGGTGCAAGCCTGATATTATAAACAGCGTTGGAAAATTAGGCACAACCAAATTTATTTCAAGCGCTATAAAAAGTTCGACAAATTAACAAAATATGTTCTTAAATATGCTGATTTATTAAATTTGTTTCAATATTTTTGTGCAGCAATTTCGCAACTATAGTATTTATAAAGTTAAATACTTTTTAAATTATCAATCGAAATTGAATTTCTCTGGTCATTTAAAGCAGAGACCATAACGATTGCAAGAAATAAAATAAAATATTGTGCATAAATATTACTGAGCAATGGAAAAGTTATTTTCAACTCCTGAGACGAAAATCGTGAGACTAAAAACTTTTTCATCTTCTCCTAATAATTATCGGTGACTTTTATTTTTTTTCGTCTCGCGGAACGGTTATTTTACCATGGAAATTATTTTCGTCTTCTCATAATAATTATGTGGAACTTTTATTTTTTCGTCTCGCGGGAAGACGGAAATGATTTACGCCTTCTCCTAAAAATTATGTGGGACTTTTATTTATTTTCGTCTCGCGGGACGTTTATTTCACAATGAAAATTATTTACGTTTTCTCTTAATAATAGCATGAGACTCTTATTGAAATGAAACTCTTTATTGAGTTAAATATTTTATTTCGAAATAAAAAATAAAAGTCACATATAATTATTATGAGAAGTCGTAAATTATTTCCGTCTTAAAATAAACGTCCCGAGAGACGAGAAAAATAAAAATTCTATTAAATGATTATGAAAAGACGTAAATAATTTCCATCTAAAACAAACCGTCTCGCGAGACGAAAAAATATATTTCTCGTAAATAATTATTGTATGTACAAAGACGAAAAAAATGTCTCTTAAAACAATAATTATTTTGGGTCTCTGACTTAAAGTTGTTGAATAATTCTTGGAAAAAATTTAGACAAACTTAATTTTGCTGGGGATCACTTTAATAGTTTTGAATATACATATATTTTACATTAGCAGTTGTTGTATAGCCAGGGTTTCTTGCCAAAACTTTTTCAAGTATGTATGTATATATTCTAAATCTAGAATTGCTCTTTCACAGTTGTCACTATTCCAACTCTTTCTTTTGAGGCTTTGCCATACCTAAGTACTTTCAATACAAAATCTTGGCAAAATGTTTATCAGGCGGGTTCTGCAATTCACTTTGGAGTGAATTTCAATAAAATGCGCTATGAAATAAAATTGGAAGGGTTTGAAATTCACTCGGAAGTGAATTGCCGAACTTGCCTGTATATCTTTGAAATTAAAGTTATTGATTCTTTGGAAAAGTCAGCGATCGGGCAGCCTTGACTTTCTATGTCATGCACGCGGCCACCGGGTAGCTTTGACCGTACATATGACTACTTCACTTGTCAAATCGATTAACTCTGTTAACAAAAATTTGAGAGATGAGTTCAAACAACGTATGCAAATATTTAAAAAAATTCGCTTTGTAATACCTATTCAAATAAAGAATGTTAGGTTGAATATTATATGTACGTATGTATGTATGTAACATAAATTTATTATAAATATAATAATTTACGACTATACCAAGGCGCTTTGACCTTAAATTAAACATTAAAAAAAAAGTGGAGTTAATCAATTTGGAAATTGAGGCATTCATATGTACATATGTATATTTAGAACTATTGCGAGCGTGCCGGGAATCACATTCACACGAGTTCCAATTGCCCGGTGCCTTCATTTGCTCTGCCCGATTCAAACACGACAAATTGTTATCGCTCATGTTTTAAATAAACGAGATTAATTTGTTGACGTCAATACATATAAAAGCGCCGAAAATACAGCACCGCACTGAAAACAAAAAAAATAAAAATTGATAGACGGCTGCTGTCAAGTTATCTGTTCACGAGTTATTCAAAGGCCTAGAGTAGGTTAAATATGTGTATATGTACAAACAAATATATGTACATGTATTTACATACCCTGCAGTGAAAAATTACCTATTGAGAAAAATAGCTAATTTATAGTTAGCTTTGTAATGGGATTCCAATAAATACCCTCACTTTTAATTAGCTATGAAAAAACCAATTTAAAGTGGGCTATAAAGTCATGCAGCCGTAAGCGGGAGTTTGTTCTCTTCAAATATTTTCTAATCAAATATCCACTTACAAAAATTACATTGAATATACTTTTTTTCTGCACTTCACAGATGCTTTTTCGAATTCAGGATAAATAAGATGAATATCGAAATTTTATATTATCATTTTTATGTCACGTGTGACGGAATTTGAATAAGCGACCAGATAAACCCGAATATGGAAACAGATAAAGTAAAGGAATAAACATCTATGTCCAAAACTAGTTAGTTACACATTTGTTGACACCTAATGCAAGTTATCCAGAACAGATATATGGTAAATAGTCAGCACTCGCTCACTAAAATCACTTCCAGCAGGGTATAAACTAAATCAGACTATGAACGTACATATGTATGTACATATGTATGTCTGCATATTTTCACCAAATAATTCTTTGGGTAAAATCGGACCTGGACCTGTAAAGGGTAGCACTGCTTACATTAGTAAGGATCCCAAAACGTCCAAAATTTCTAAATTTCAAAACAACACCTTGATTTGCCTTACTTTTTTGAGTAAGTTGACCTTGCCAGGCATACCTTCCGAGTGAGCAAATGGGGAACAAAAGTGTGCGTATAATTTTTATATCATAAAAGATGAAAGCATGCATGGCAATATAAACGAATCGGTAATGTGTAGTCGAAACAAAATAAAAAAAGTTCTGATGAAGAATTGATTTGTAGAACAATTGGCGTATTCATAAAAAAAATAGATTTAGGGAACTTTACAAAATGTAATTTTACGTTGCTATCGCCTAGTTTACAATTTTCTAACACGAATCGAAGACGAAAATGGGACGATAATAGACGAAAAATTGTGAGTGCTGATTAAGATGGAGGAATTTTAAATAAAAGAAAATAAAGCATAAAATATTATTCGGTAAAGGGAAGATATTAAAAGCTCTTGAATGTCCAACGTCAAAAAATGTAATGACAATGTTATAAATGCATTTGTGCTAAAAAATGTTTGAGCATACTTACAAAAAATATATGTGAACTTATTTGTATCTAGGTTAATTATATTACTTACCGTCATTACATTTGTTTATGTATACCACATATTTTGTATTTAAAAAAAAAAATCGTTAACCGCATTTTCTACATCAGTATTCACTTGAATTCATATCTGTTTGGCAGAAGTGCTTCTCCAATATACTAAGGCATTATTTTATGATGTTGACCGGCGTTGACTGGCCCACTACATACATGCATACATACATATAAAAAAATATTTTTAGACACAAATTATTTATTAAACAAGAGCTTAGTGTTCTCTCACTACATCCACATTTTTCGGAGCTCATCAAAATAATAGGTGCATACACTTTGTAATTATTATTATTTTTTTTTAATTTTTCGTAATTTAAACAAAGACACAATCTACTAACTAGGGCTCGGAATCTCATGCACTAGAATTCGAACATATGCGCTATGAGCAAGTAAAATATGCTATTAAAAATATTTTCCTAATATTTTATTGCGAGTACAAAAATAAATAACACATACATTTTAAGAAGAAAATAACTAAAACAATTAACTTCAAAATACAATACATATTTAAGCATAAAATTAGTTTATAATTTAGCAAATTTGCCACTTTGATTCCACAACTCGTAGAAACTACTGCCATTTGGCGGCTTTGAATGAATTTCAGTACGTCATATATAGAGAAAGAGGCAGCTGCACTCTAAAATATTCTGCAGGAATAGCCTGCCGAGTGTCTTAAACCTCAACCTTGCGGGGGGGCTGGACACTCGCACAGGAATTGTTCGACTGTCTCTTTTGAGCCTGTTGAAGGGCAATTCAATCCTTTCGGCATGTACCCAATGCGGCAGTAGCCTTTGCATACTGCAGTAAGTTCGTAGGTATCTTCTTTGCTCATTCGTAAGAGAACTTAGGCTTTAGGTGGATCGTACGACACCCAGAACTGCCGGGTAATGCAGTACGATCCTTCACGGTTCCACCTCTTCGTGGCCTTCAAGTGATAGATTTCTGAAAATTTTTTGTGGGACACATTCAATGCGGGGCCGCACCTTGCCAGTTCGTCCGCTGCCTCGTTTCCGTAAATGTGTCTATGTCCCAGGACCCCTATTAGGGTAATTTCGTATGATCCGAGATATAGGCAAGCTCTCTCCGGCCGCTTGGCTATCCGAGAAGATATTCAGATGAATATTTTGGAAAAATCAAAAAAAGCGGAAATATACAAAACTATCTGCGTTTGTTGTAAAATATTCTAAAATATGCGCAATAAATATGCAGAAACTGGTATTTTTTCCAATATATGGAAAATTATGCATTAACTAAGCACTAACGATTTAATGCAATTTTAAAGGAAAGGAATTTCATGATTCGTAAAGAAAACTTAACCATTTCCGTTTGAAGATGCCCAATAAAACTATGCATTTGCATGAGATTCCGAGCCCTATTAAAAACTTTCAAACAAATCAAAGAAGATTGTAAATGGGCACGTTCAGAAGGCGCAACAGCTCAGTAACTGTTGCGATTGCACCTTCTGAACGCGTTGTTTTGTACGTCTGATCAACTGAACAGTTGCTTGTTAGATGATCGTAATTTTTTTCTGATCATTTGAGACAACATGTTGTGTGTTGTTGAATTTGACAGCTAACGTATCAAGCCGTTCAGAAGACGCCTTACGATCACTGATTTTTTAAGCAACGGTTGCGCTCAACTACTGCGCCTTCTGAACCTACCCAATATGTTTTCAAATTTCCTACTTGCAAATAAAAAGTCAGCAACTGAACGAAAAATTTAAAAAATGTAAAATAAATCGGTTTAATTGCTTTAAAAATTGTTCTAGCTGTTTAAAACGTAAACGAAACGATTGTAACGTAATCGACGTAAATACAAGACGAAGACAAGCGATAGGCTTACGAAATTGCAAGCTGAGACGATATCGCCTGCCGACAAATCGTTCGTGCGGCCTATCGTTGGAGATACATATGATCGTTTAAAGTACAAAACCGCGTAACTGACATTGGCTGCCAAAAATTGGATTTGCTCACACAAGCTCTCTTGGCTTAATCCTTATCCATTCGTCCTGAAATATTTATACTAGCCAGAAACGCGATTGCTTTATAAAAACGAGAACCATTTTGAAATATGAGTGTTTTACTCTCTAGAAAATTACTAATGCTACCTCACATACGCGGTTTTGCACTTTAAACGACGATGTGATGATAAGGCTGTTAAGAATTTATCTCTGTCATGTGTACCAGTGCTGGCATACAAAGTTTTGTTGGTCTAAGGTGCAAATTGTTTTGTTTTTTTCTTCTCCAACCACAATGTTAAACGTGACATTCGCATACGTATTTCTTATTGGGATGCCTATTTAGGCAGTAGATTGTATTTGTTCGATAAAATAATTTTCGAGAATACTTAACGAGCGTTTAATTAGATCAAATGGGAATACTCACACACTTACGTACATACATATTTGGGCAAAAAAATAAATTTATATAAAAGTATTCATATATATTTTTTTAAATTAAGTATTGTCACTGAAAATGTGACTGAAATCACGTGACTTTCTACAGTAGAGGGCGTGCACGCGCATGTGCTCGAAAACAAGAAGCACATTTGTAAAAAGTGAAGGTTGAAGTAGCTAAGACTTAGCGTTGATTTTTGGGATTTTTTTTTTCTGACGGTGTTTTTGCATATTCTTCCATACAAAATATGTGCGAGAATTTTTTTTGTGTGGCAGAAAATGAATAACACTTAAAAAAAAAGCTTAGCTACTTCAAGCTTGCACTTTATTGTGCTACAAAACTGCATACTTAAAATCTCATTAAAAAGTTCGTATGTTTACGAAAGTTTCTTGATTTTTATTTTTTTTTTACTCAAAGTTTAAAACTTGGATTTAACTCGTTTTGTTAAACAATAAACAATAAAGAATGTTAAACAATAAACAATAATTTTATAATAAATAACTAAAATTAAATAACAACTAAATAAATTGTTAGAATATGTCAATATGTGGAGCGTTTATATATATTTTTTTAATTATCCGCCATCTTGGATCTGCCATGTTGATTTAGCAAACCCATGATACCACTTTTTCGGGTTTGTCAATTACCAACAATTTGAGCCCAAAACCAGACGATTCGGTTGCAATTTTTTCAAATCTGAGGTCTCGATTTTTCTCAAGCTAACGACCGCCATATTGTGCAGCCCGTATTGAAAATTTCTACCTATTTTAAGTTCACGATTATTAAAATCCATCAACATGAATTTTATGCAGAGCCCTGTACAAATACTTTTGTATCACTGTATGAGATAGTTTCGTGATACAGATTTTTTGTAAAATGGGAATTTTCGCTCAGTCATTTCTTACCAAATTTTCATGTTCAGAGTATTTTCCCCTATTTTATGAATGACGGGAAATTACGGATTTGTATGTTTATGTTGAAAACCTAATTACATATATTGAATCTCCACATGCAGATCTTTCCATCGGCTATTTTTTTTTCTATTATTCCTGTATATGGGGCGTTCCATACCAAAATGGACGGGTTTCACACTTCATGTGTTTGATATGTTTAAAATTTTTAATATAATAAATAATTATGAAATTTGACTAATACATTTTTAAAAACTGTACAGCACAAAAACAAAAACCCATCGATTTAATAGTTTTCCAAATATCTCGAGAACGGGACGAGGAAAAAATTTGAAAAAAATCACACCTACACACATCAAAATTCTCTATGAAAAGAAATATTAAATGTTTTTTTTTTTAATTTTTCACATAATCAACTTCGGTTTAAAAAAAAATCTAATTATTGTAGAGCGCACCCCATAATACTATACTTAAATATTGCGCAATACTTAGAGCTACCATTGTGATTTTTTTCAATTTTTTTTGAGATAGCATATTTTCAAAAAAAAAATTGTTAACAAAAAATTTGTGTGTAAAAAATTTTTCAAGAAAAAAACAATTTAAATATTCTTTTCATAGAGAATTTTAATGTGCGCATGCGTGTTTTTTAATTTTTTTTCTCGCCCCATCCTCGAGATATTTTGAAAACTATTAAATCGATTTGTTTTTGATTTTGTGCTGTAAAGTTTTTAAAAATCTATTAATCAAGCTCAAATTTCATATTTATTTATTTTTTATGTTTATCCATCAACCCTAAAAATTTGAAACAAATCAAACACATAAAGTGTTAACCCCGTCCATTTTGGTATGGAACGCCCCATATATATCTTTTCGATTCCACAAAAAATTAACTATCAAAACACTTTTCACACAGTTTCCATAGCCGGAGTGAGCAGTTAAACTAAAGATAAAAAAAAAAAATACAAAACTGATGAAGAAGGAAAGCCTTTGCCTGAGCTATTTAACTTTCCATAATCTCTAGATTTTTCATTCGTCTTGCAGCAAGGGTATTCATTGTGAAATAGGTCCATCTCTCGTCGATTCAACTGAAAATCTATAAGGGTAGAAAGTCGTTATCTTTATTTGCTTTTTCGCACTTAATTCATTTGATGTTTACTGACAAACTACCAATTTTTATTTTTCAAAAAGTTATCGGCATAGAACTATCATTGACGGGATTTGAATATTAATGCGAGTATGCTTCGACATGTGACTGACTGGCCAAACGAAAAGCGTGTGCGTTACGAATATTTAGGAAGGACGCAACTAAAAATACATATAGATGAGCGTTCATTGTACATACAAATACCAACCGGAAGTGTTTTAAATTTATGTACATATGTAGCTTCCATTTTCAACTTGACCCACATTCGGTAGTAGTTCTGCGTGAATATGACTATTTTTGACAAAACCTTGTTGTTGCTTTTCTGCCTACCAAATGCTTAAAAGCAACAAGAATACGAGGATATCTATTTTTATTAACGAATTGATTGAATCGCGTCTTACACGACGCCAGTCAGCCAGTCAGTCAGCCAGTCAGCCAGTCAGTGTTGCATGACAATGGGAAAAAGTCAACCGAGCAACAACGGACCACCGGAGTTGCCTAGCCGCATGCGCATACCCGCCCGCCTGCCACCTGCATCAAGCGCGGTGCCAATTGCGGGCTCACACATTCAACGTACGACGGCGACGTACAAAGCCTCAAAAAGCGAGCCGAAATGCATTGCACGAATCGAAATCAGAGTTGCGGCCGTCAATTGGCGATTGCGTGTGGCATAAAATTTGCGTGCGTGCGCCAAAAGGCTAACTCCCCACCTGCGCGTCGATTATGCCGAAGCTAGTAGCATGCGATGAACTTCCGCCGGCGCTGCCGCTCCACGGTGGGGGTCCACACCCATTCGCCGTTTAAATCGGCTGCCAGTGGCGTTCAGCTTGCACCACACAATTGCACACACACACACACACATACATACACACGCACACTTAACTTTGCAGTCAACATTCGTTTATTGTTTTACCTTACTCACAAATTCGCAAGGCACCCAGCATGCAATGTGCGTGCGTATGTATTTTCTAAAGTATGTACATATGTATGTATATACACTTGAGGTCAGTTGAATAAGTTAAGTGACATTTATTTGCTGTTTAACGTTTTTTTTTATGAAAGTCTGGCACATTACATAACCAGCTCCATTGTAAGACCACATTTCAAACCTTGTACGAAAATTATAAAAATACAACAAACTTTACCAATTACAATATACCCAAAAAATTTTAGTAGGATTAAGTGAAGCTCCCAAGACGCCAGATTTTTGATATTTTTGTTAGCTGACGGTGTTGTGCCTTTTCTTCCATAAAAGTATGCTCGACAATTTTTTTTTATACCAAAGAAAATGCCTAGTAGCGTCAGCAAAAAAAAAAAAATAATAATAATTAAAATGCGATTTTCTAGCGTGTTGAAACTTGCATTTTATCCTGCTACAGTTTAAGCAAAAAACAAAACCGATTAGATTACCTTTCCGATGCAAAAAATTATCGAAATCGGTTGACGTTGTCCAAAGTTATGCGGTAGCATACATAAAAAAAAAACAAAAAAAAAAATATTCCGACGAACTGATAACCTCTTCCTTGTTTGGAAGTCGGTTAAAAATTAAAAATAAAAAAACTGGATACCTAAAATTTTTTTGAATAAAGTGTGAAATTTTTAGGTGTTGTTGGTAAAGTTTGTTGAATTTTTTTATAATTTCTATACAAAGTTTGAAATGTGGATTTATATGGCGCTGGTTGTATAATATGCTAGACTTTATTAAAAAATATTAAACATTAAATAAACAAAAGAAAAATAGCCAAAACTGGTCAAATTGTCACTTAACCTAATCAGCTGACGACAAGGGTATGCACATACATATATGCGCATATCCGCCCGTCCTACTGCCTTTACGTACCTATGTACATATGTATGTGGGTACATGTGGGCAGTTATGTTTGTTTATACGAGTATGAATGTTACATAGATGTATATGTACATATATATGTTCGCAGCTTCTGATTGAATTTCAAATTACTCAATTTTAGCAGCCGCAAATCTGCACTGAACCGCGCACGCCCGTCGACCATTCCATTGCCAAAGGTTCGGTTCTTTGCTTTTAGGTATTCGCGGCCACTTACTGGCGACCACCGGCTCTGTCGACCACCATGCTCGCTGGCTCTTCAATCCCACTCCATGCATCGACCTGAGCCTGAACGCTTGGGTGCCTGCAAATATTTCGGTCGGTGTCGGCGACCACACGGTGGCGTAATTAACGGATGCGGTATGATAATTTTGGAGGTAGCAATTTTAGAAAGAGTAACGCGACAATCGTAAGAAACATACTTTTATATACGCGCACAGATACTAAATGTGCACATATGTATGTAAGTACATAATATGGGTCATTCAATACAATATTTACAGCTCAATACTTTTTTTGGGGTTAAATATATATTTTTTACATTCTTTAGCGAAAAAAAGAAGACACCTAGATATTTTTTTATTTCGTCATGATATTCGAAAATCTCGAAAAAAAATTCCCGAAATTTTGAACTCACGGAGAAGTACCTTTTTTAATAAACTATTTCTCGGAGAAAATCATTTAAGGTATCAAAATGTGCGTAATTATCTCGGCTTTCCATGAGAGTGTGAGGCAGATTAAAAAATCGCATTTATTAATTTTTATTTATTTTTTTTTATTAACTTCATTATGTTTGATTTTTATTTTTTTTCAACCTGAATAGTTGTCCAACTTTATGGGGTACGCTGTACAAACTTGAGAATGGAAACACCAAACTGTAGAAGTTACGTAAAAGTAAAGTAACTTTAGTATAAACTTTTTGTACGCAGGTATGAAAAAACTCGTAACTTTAAAGTGTTGGTCTTTCCATTCTCAAATTACAGCTTCCTGCATAAAGTTTGACAACTATTCAGGGTGAAAAAAAAAATAAAAATCAATCATAATGAAGTTAATAAAAATAAAAATATGCGATTTTTTAATAAAATTTTTTTTTTTATTATTTTGATCTATCTCACACTCTCATGGAAAGCCGAGGTAATTTCACACATTTTGAAAGCTCTTTTCGGCCTCTTTCATTTGATTGCAAATTTGTTTAATTTGGATTGGCGGTTTGTTCACTATCAGGAAATGACTTTTATTTCAAACTTAAAAATATTTGGTCAAGGTCACGTAAAAATAAAAATAACTGTTATTTTCTGTCCCTGGAACGTATCATACATATGGAAATACATATCGCGTAAAGGCGCTTTAATTAAACTACGTTCACGCTTCATTGATTGATGAAGCCGTAAGTGCAAGTAACTATTGCATGGCTTGGGAACCATATTGCATCAACAGACCAGCCATATTTTCGCATTACGGTTTTTATGTAAGTATAAATCGAGCTCTTACCGCGAAATTAACGTAAGCGATATTTTTTTCGAAATTAATTTTTTGATGTAGAACTGTTCTGAATACCGTAACACACCAACTGGTAAAAAAACGTATCGTCAATCGTCATAAATAGTCACAAAGATATACGACTTTCAATTTTATCGTAAGCGACATCGGCTGTTTTGAGTTACCATAACAATAACGTAAGCGACATACATAGGAGTTAAATAGTAATGACGCTACATAATGGTAAATAAGAGCAACTAATGAACTACCAAAAAAGAAAAAGAGAATAAGGAGTTCATAACTGTAAAATATCCTAGAGTGGAGTTTTCGTCTACCTGTCCTGTATTTTACTTTATTATTTAGTTGGAATACATCAGTCATGTGAAGTAACTAATGGATTTTTATTTTAAAATTAGATCTTTCGATTTAGTTAAAATTGCAGTCACACTTAAATAATCAAGATCTTGAAAAAGGCCGCTATCGATTTTTGGATATCTGCGATAGTTTCCGAGATATTGAGTAAAAAGTATAGTTAATTTATTAAGTGGTTGCCAAATTGTTGGCAAATGTCGCATACAACAAAATTTTACTGAATAAAATCGTTCATAAACTCGAAACTAATTAACAATAAATAAAAACAGGTAATTTTTAACAAAAAAAAACCCCCGACTTTAATTATCATATATAAATTTAAGATTATCGTTAATTTCTTCCAATGATCCAATGATTGGATTTAAAACAAATGAAGTTAAAAATTAGTCTATAACTTGTAATTGAACCAGGCTTAGATAACATTTAGAATTTCACATAAATTTTCCAAACTTATTACGAAAAAAA
>NW_023461344.1:0-26738 GCF_013731165.1 Rhagoletis pomonella
TATATGTACAACCACTCATAACTGCCAATTCAATGAGCATTAACACGCAATTAATCACACCAACAAAAGACTAATCAGTAATAATAATTGAAGCGACAGCCAGTCAGCCAGAATCATAAGATTCGTGGTCAAACGCATAGTGCAGTAAAAGGGATGAGGCAGCATGACAATGGGACGCTGTGCCCTCGCATTCAACGAATTATGCCAAATTAGTAGATGTTGAGTGCATTTGACCGCAAATGAAAGAAGGAAGAAAGTGCAAGCGCATTTTAAGCATTTACAAATTGGGAAAAGTTTTCTGAAAAGTACAACAAAGAAGGGTGACAGAAGTGAGAAACCGTTGAGTGCTTACATATGTATGTATGTACTTATATATGTGTCTGTAGGTATGGCGCTTGGACATTGTTGACACCCACCCTAACAAGATGCACTTTTAATTGCCAGAATGATGGCGTTGATGATAATTTTTTATTAAATTATTAAATTAACGCAGTTAGAAGTTGTCCATTCGAATGTTGTAGAAATGCAGTGTGCTCGGGGTTTTGTAATTTCAAATTGTTGAATGCGTACAAATGGCCAGCAATTAAAAGCGCGCCTAATGCGAACAACACACACAACAACACATACATACATACATACATATATAGAGATGAACGCAGGGGGTTAAGCTAAACGATGTGGACTTCAGCACAATCATAGTTGTTAATAGGTTTGCTAACAAGAGGCAACAACTGTGTACGAACGATAGTATCTGCAAATAATTTCTATAACTTTTATGAATGTTTGGGTGTAAATGCTTTGACTTGCTATGTATGTACGAATGTACTATCCCAATATGCACAAAGCAAACATTTTTCAAACTTTTTTCCAATCTTTGAGAAATTCTTGATTTTCTCCAACATTTTTCCCAAGGCTTGACTAAAAGTTGAATAAACTTTGAATTAAAATTGATATCGAAACTTTTCTCAAGTGGAAAACTCAGATTATTTTCCATATAAAAAATGTGCCGTTTTCTTGGAGAATGGATTGGTTCTCCAATTGAGGTACATTTGAAAATCAACATTGGACCTTGGAACTTTTATTGGATCTCCACTTGATCTCCAACTCAAATGTTTATTGGGATGTATGGACTTGCTTTCATACATACATATGTACATGCATACATATGTATGTACATACATGCACTAACTTTCAATTTATCAAATGCATTTGTTGTTGCAGCATATAGTCACAATCTTCTAATCGCCTCCAGCAGCAGCTCAACTGGCACTTTGGCTGCCGTCTGGCATGTTCGCTTAGAATTTGATTCGATTAAGGCAAGAAAAATGTGAAGCAGTTAATTCGTGTTAATGCTGTGTGTAATTTAACAACTCGGAGAATTATGGCATTTTAATTAACGAATGTGCAACCTGCATGCGCGAGCATTAAAAAATTTGTTGTTTACTATGGAGCTAACAAAAACTGAAATTTAGAAGGAAAAAAAAAATTACTCTATCGTAGATGCATAACATTTTTATGAAGTTTTATATGGATAATCTCTTGCAGTTTGTTAAAAAATTGCAGCTAGTCCAAACGGCCTCCTCTAAAAAAAAAAATTATTTTGTTTCATGTTTAATAATTTTTTTATATGTATGTATATGAAATCCAGCCCATGCTTATGGAAAAAAATTGGGCTATTTAAATAACGGGGGCGACCGATTTTTAGCTATCTTTGAATTTTTTCATAATTCTCTGTAGGTGTGTTTATGAGTGAGATCCTCCTAAATGGGTGTCCGGATTTTAACGAAATTGTTTGTTTATGTTTGAGTGGGTCTCTTAGTTTCACAATTTAACCAGCCAGGTGGCGCTGTTGTTGCGTTATTACTAAAAATCTTATTTATGATTCGATTTGGCTAATATTTAAAATATGTATTGGTAACGGCAACAGAAATACTATTGCAAAAAAGTGCTGCCAGGTGGCGCTGGAGTCGAGTTATCACTAAAATTTGCTCAAAATTCGAAAAAAAGCGCCACTTACTTAATTTTTGAAATTTTTTTTGCATATTATTATAATAAATAATTGTTTAAAAAATGATAGGCACATGAAAACTCTAGGCAATCGAATTCTCTACGAATTTGTTTAACTTTTTTTGCGAGAAATGCAAAGTTCGCGCGCAAGCCGTAAAAAACATAAAAGCCAAGATGGCAGGCACTTCCCATATCGCGATTGGGCGAAAAGGAGACACCTAACTGCGTCAAAAAAATGTTTCCTTGTTGTTTTTTTATTCTTACGTCGATTTTGGTCTAAAGTGATCGGGCTATATTTTGACCATAGGTATAAAGTTAAGGCCTTGTTTAAGATCCAATCTACTGAAAATGAGGGTTCCAACATTAAGCCAACATTTTGAGTGTGAATTCAAAATTCTGAGTTTGGTGTTTTTGTCTACTCGACTAGGCTCACGACTTGTCCAAACCTTAAAAGAGTTTATGAACATTTTTCTAATTTTCCTTTGATTGTGTTGATTTTAGATATGTTTTTTTTTTTTGTTAAGGGGATTACGCATTTTCTTCAATAAAAAAAATCCCACATACGTTGTTTGGAAGAAAGTATCTAATTTCTCATTGCCAAAAATCAACTTAAAGTTTAGAAATTATTATTAAAAAATTTTAAATTTTGATGAAACATTGCAGCATTTTCATAAGTTTTGCATAAAGTATGAAACATGGAGTTATATGGTTAAAAAGAAAAATAAACATTAAATAAACAAAAGAAAAATAGCCAAAACTTGCTAAAATGTAGCGCCTCTATTTATTTTTCCACTACTATACATGCAGATATTTGAATTTGATCTGGGTAACAAAGCCTTTTATTTATATAGATATTATAGATTTGTAACATTTTTTGCAATATCTGTATCCTTTAGCATAAAAAAATTTAACCAAATTAAACCGGACTGAACCGCGGTTCAGGGATTTTCTAAGTGGTTCGAACCACTGAACCGAACCGCACCGATTTTTGGAGTGATTTGCAGCCCTGGTACATATTTATATAGCGGTGACCAGGGGCCTATTTCATAAAAGTGACAGGTGCGACTATTGTCGATTTTTCAATGAAATTTCAATTCCACAATTGTCGGCGACATTTCTTCTGTTTCATATACGCTTGTGGGCAACTGTGAAAATTTTAAAATTTTTGGAAAGTGACAGTGATAATACTGGAATATTGCCGACAATGGTGCTGACAATTGTCACTCTGACAAAATTGCCGCGACAATAGCGACAAAACCAAATTGCTCTGTCGGAAAGTTTTCACACGAGTTTTGTAAATTTATTTATATGGTAATTACGCGAATTTTATTACTTTCCAATAATTTGAATATTTCTTAAAACTAAATTAATGCAAATGCAATTATTACATATGATTTACATATAAATTTCATATAACTGGTAACAATTTTGTCAACGAAAATTTTAAAATCCGAAATGACAATTTCTCACTTTTCCTTTGGAATTTCACATCATGATTAAATAATTAAAGGTTTGCTTACTAGTGACATCAATAATTGCACAAAAACGACATTTCTTGCCCGCATTTGATAAAAAAGGAAAACTATTTCACATCATTTTAATTATCTGCAAATGCTGACAGACGACGCACGCGAAAAGTTGAGAGTTGGCCATCTTTCTGCGTTGCGTTGACGTTAGCGTTGCCAATTTTAAGCTACGTGGACAGCTACATTTGAATTCAGTTATTCATAGTCAGCTGTTGAAGCGACGCCAACGCCAACGCAAAGCCAAAGCTGTATGTAAATAGGCGGCATACACAGTGCGTCTGACTCGAGAGTCGGTTTGGATACCTTTTACTGAATCATGATTTCACATGGCATTGAAGCGGTGGGACAATTAGCGCGTTCTACAACGTTTAGGATTTGCATTTCTGGCAGGATTTAGTCCAAAGTCGTTCCAGTACGCCGCATCAACATAAGGCCGGTCCACATAGAACTTTCGCGTTGGCTTTGGCTTTGGCGTTGGAAAGTTGAGAGTTGGCCATCTTTTTGCTTTGTGTTGGCGTGAGCGTTGTCGAATTTTGGCTATGTGGACGGCTGCATTTGAATTCATGTTCATGTATTCATAGTCAGCTGTTGAAGCGACGCCAACGCCAACGCAACGCCAAAGTTCTATGTGGACGGGCCTATAAGGTTTATTAAAGGCAAAAACAGCTGTTCCTGTAAAACCTGCAAATCGCGAAGTACGGGAACAGGCTAAATTAAACAAAACACCCATCAAACAGTCACTTTATAAAATAGGCCCCAGGTATCATATGATCGTCTGCGTAGCAGCGCCCTAAGGCCATTACAATTTACATTCATATCTTTGGCGGAAGCAGTCGCCGTAATCTTTGTTGTGGATAACTTTTGATCGGAAATCTTTCCAGCCTGTATTGGGAACTTATGCAAAAATCATCAAACTAATTTCATCAATTTAATTATAAACACACATATTGACTCACCTGGTGCCATTAACGTTTCTGCAGAGGGTTGAGAGGAGAGATCAATGAACGCAAACAGTGCAAATGCCAATACGGACAATGGCAAGTGACCACCGTTGGCTGAGACAGCTGCTTTTTTCGCAATGCACTTAAGGATCTAGCTTTAAGAAAATGCTGGTTAATAATTTAAAGTTTGCACTATCTTTGTAACACTATTTAATCGTTATTTATTATATTAATTTTGCACTTTTTCGCGACACGGCGCGTCAACATAAATTAGGCCAACAACCAAAACACAACAGAGAAAAACTAACGAAATTTGACAGTTTAATGACAGACTTGTTGATTAAATGAAAGCTGCGAGCGGCGCTGCTTGAGTTGTCAAAATATGTCCCCTTGGCGACATCTGCATATGAACAGTGTGAAGTGAAACTGCAGGGTGCTCCAGCGTTTTGAATAAATCAGAGAACGTCTATGAATGAGAAGGCGCATTTTCTGTGACCGTTTTTGTTGCGCAAAAATTTTGGGGTGCAGTCGGCCAAATATACCTCACGTCGACGAGTGCACCACTTGACCGACGGTGTCGGTAGAGAAGTGCCGGCTGCCACCATACCAAAAATTTTTCCGTCCCACCACACTTCGAGCAGTTCAAAGCAAAATGAAAAAATAAGAACAAAATGGAAAGAGGAACAAAAATCTATTAAGCAGAGGGGGTGCTTGCGGAGGCAGGCGCGTGCTTGTGTCGGATCAAAACAAACTCTAAAATAAAAATGGTAGTCGGAACAAGTGTACAAAGAAGCGGGGAAACGGGGAAAGGAGCGGGCTTTTGTACATTTGCTTGTTTGCCGAAAATATGATATTTGCGTGAAATCGATTTGCTGGTTGCAAATTCATTTTTCCAAACATGTATGAATTTTTCTGTTTCAGCTATGTTGATGAGATTTTCTAATTCAATTTTTTCGACTTTTTTCCGCAATTATCTAAAGTCATGTAAAGTGGAACTTTTTCAATAAAACTATTTCATTACAATTTAATGAAACATATGTATGTATGTATGTATATATTTACTTATGCACATACACATATATAATTATTTCTGCAATCAAATTTTCTATTCATGCAAAAAGCCAAACGCATAAATATGTACGTATGTACACATTCATTTGTAAATATGTAGATATGTAATGTATGTATGTAACATATATATGTACATACAAATGTGCGATTGGTCGGCTTTCGTCTTCCCCTCGCCGCTCCCATCCACACACAAATTATTCAATTTCTGGGAATCGACATGTGGCGCGGCATGGACAAAAATTCTACAATTTCGGACCGAAAAATATGAAAACGAGCTAAGTTGCCACGTTACATCTGTGAACTTCCGATAAAACCACATATGTTTGTGATTTTACAAGTTTTGATTTTATTAAAAAAAAATTAATGTATTTTGCTGCAGAAAACATACACTTTTATTTAATGTTTATTAAAATGACACTTTAAAATACTAGTTAATGATTGAAATATTGGTATGGAACAGAGAAATAGAGTGTTTTGTCAAAAATTACCAAAAATTACCAAAAATTGCCAAGATTCGAGATAACTTATTTTACTGGATATACAGAAATAATTGCCAATTTTCACTTAGCTGGCCGAGATTTCTTCATTTTAAGATTTTAGAATTTTTGTGTCGGATTGACAAAGTTGCGCTTGTTGATGATGAATTTGCGGGGAGATGTGCTGCGGTTATTTTTATGAATGAATTTACTTGGCCTTGAGAAATATGCAATGCGTTTATGAATGAAATAGTTATTGTTGTATTTGAGTATACGTGTAATTATGTGCATATATATGTATGTATGCTGCCGTGATTTGTACATATGTACATTTATATGCATGTTCGTAGTTTTTTTGGCAGTAATATGCATATACATATATATGCATGCAAAAACGTTATCAATTAATGGAGCATGTACATACGTATGCGTAGAAAATGCATTTTCATTTGACTCCAAAACTATTTGGGCATATTAGTAGACGAAATAAAGTCGACTCTTAAGTTAAAGTTTGTCAGCCCCAAATAAGAAGATAGTTAGTATGTATGTACATACATATATGTAATATTATGTGCATGTGCAAGAACGTTATCAATAAATGATTTTGGAGTACATATGTGTATTGGGTACATATGTACATATGTAAGTATGTACATACATATATACATTCAGATGCGATCAACTAATTGTAAAAATATACTTACTTATGTAATATACATACAATTATGTTGACAAATTTAAGTTATTTTAGGTAATATTTTTATTTTATTTTTCAATATAAGTTCTTAAACTATGTACATACAGATAAATTCAGAGTTTAAAAATCTAAAAGAAAATAAGAAATATAACAAAAATAAATCCTGAAATGAAACAATTTAAAATTATTTTTCTACAACTTTAGGTTGGACACGAATTACGAAAATGCCTTCTCATATGAAGACAAATTCTCACACGATCATTTAAGATAATTTTTATTTTTCACCAGTTTTTAATACCACGATTCAATCCACTCGGTTGAAATCGTACGGTAATAGTTTAAAAACTTGGCTCGTGTGTGCAAGTGAAAATTAACCACCTACATACATATGTAACTACTAACTCAATCAACATATATATGTATGTAGGTATATTATTCTACTTAAAAGGCATGCACTACTCTACTACTACTACGGTTAATTACTACAAAATTTAAAATGTTAGAAAAAAAGAAAATATACGAAAAAACCCAAGGGAATATCTGAAAATAGAAGAAAAAAAATAAAAATTAGATTTCATATTCAATTTTATTAGAAAATATCTGAAAATAGAAGAAAAAAATCTGAAAATAGAAGAAAAAATCTGGAAATAGAAGAAAAAAAGCTGCTGCCGTCGCATGTTGCCTCCAATTTCATGGGCTCTTAGCTTGCAATTGAAAATGCCATTTCGTTCAGTCATTTACTTTTTTTTTACATTTAATCTTTTTAATTTATTCTGTTTAAGACGCTCCATGTTTGCTTGGGCTTCATCTCCAGCCAACCATTTCGCGTTTTTAAACAGTAATACGGTTACCATGGAATTCAGAAGTTGCTTTCGGTGCTCAAAACAATCTCCGGCTTCTGAAAACCATTCCGAAAATTCTTCATTTGTTTTTTTTAATAAGCGCGTTAACAATTTGTTCATGAATTCCAACTGAATGAGCATATTTCTGAAATAAATGCTTATACCATGCCATCTGCATGCGCAATATTTCAAATACCCACTCAGTTGGATTAATTAGTCTCACATCAGGACATTCTTTATAATTCTTAGCTCGGATCAAGGCTTCGGAATAGTCTTTCAGTTCGCCTGGAGTTTTCACCATCGCGTCAATACAAGTTTTACATTGCGACTTTGACAATAATTTTTGGTAAATGGTATAACCTGCGTAGTACCTTTGCACCTGGATTTCTGCTGATGCCCCTTCCGCGAGAGCAAAGTGCTCTTCAGGAATGTCAATATCCCAAGAAAATTGCTCTTCTGGAATATCGACATCCATCGCAAGTTGCTCTGAAGGTCCTAAATTGTCTTTCAAGGAATCTTCATCAGCAATATTCCAATCCAGGTTCAAATCTTCATCATCTTCGCAGTTTGTACCTTTTTTATCGAATTTCCGTCTCAAAATTTTCATAGAAATTAAGCGAGCAACAATGTACTGAATTTCATGGCCCGATGGATGCGTATTAATGCCCTGAGTTGCGCGGATTCTATAAAAAAAGTTCTCAAGGGCATCTTGATTCAATTTTCCCAACAATATAAAATTTAAATCTTTGCAATTTTCAAAGATATCTTGACTTAAATTAATCATAGAATTAATGGTTAAAATAAAACCAGCAAAACACAAGGAATTTATATTATTGGGAAGTTTAATCGACGAAATGAATTTAATGTGGTCCTTAAGCCTGTTAAGCTTGTCTACAGAATCGCGCCAAATTGGACCCTTCAATGGGTTTTTATTATTTAATCTCTTACAATCGAGCTCATCGAACAAATCATTCATGCGCTTTACAAACAACTGAGTCGGCTTGGCACATTTGAGGGTGTATTCATCAGACCCTAGCAACCCTTGTTTCTGCGCCATATCAATGCCTGCAGCTACCGAATTACTCAATAGCTGCGTCGCTCGGGATACGCTCATTTTTTCAAAATTATTGGGGTAAATATGCGAAGCTGTAAGCTTAGGACATACCTTGAAGTTTACATTCGCTTTATCTACCGAATATAATTGACGAATGACTTTACCGCTCGCGATGCCATCGACAGTTTTCAAATCGTGCTTTAATAAGTTATTCCGAACCGATTTAATTAAGTGGCAATAGTCGTAAAGACAGTGAATTTTATTTGAATTGAAAATAAAGAACGGATTTTCCGCGGAGACATTTAAAAGTTTAAAAAGACGAACGTTGGTTGGGCCTTGATCGCAGACGATGGCTTTGACGCTTAAGCCGAGGCCTTCAACCGTTTTAATATTTTCCGTTAAGGATTCTAAAAGATTTGAAGCCGACATACCGCCTTTAACCATATAATAGGAAAGGACATATTTCCAATCCGCCGCGATGGCTTTCACCATGAAAAAACAACATTTGTCGGCGACATTGAGGTCGCGATTACCGTCGCCAATATCCACGAAACCGTCAATAATATCTCTACTTTTATTATAAACGAGATCTTTTTTAATAGAAATTTCGTCGAATAAAATTTCGCAAAACCGCTCGGTGGGAGACATTTCAGAAACGACATATTTTAAATTTTCTATTACTTTAAAATCTATACCCGGCGATACATATTTAATAGGGCGCCATCGCAAAAGCGATTTTTTTGTGTGGAAGTGAAAACTTCAAGTCATCGCGCATAAAATTATAGGCTTTAGTCGACATGTAATTAATATTTTGAGCTAAAGTTTTTTCCGTGTCCGTGTAGGAACTAACCGACCGTACTATCATTCTAGCAAAATTTAAAGCGTCATCGCTACAATCGGGCGAAGCTATTATCGCGTGTGTTTTCAAATCAGCAATTTCTTCCTTTAACGCGACGTTTTCGTTTTGCAACTCTTCAATACGTATGTCCTGCTTTTTCGCGTTACCCTGATAAATACGCGCAGCCCGAGCGAAAGGCTCATGGTCGCAAAAACCAGGTTCATTGCTAAGGCCCTCCTCAGTGCCGCTAACATCAAAACGCTGTCTTTTGACTTCTAAATCAGAGAATTGTTCGAATTGCTCGAGTGTCAAGTCGCATTCCGACTTTTTCGGCATGTAAACATGCTTAACAGGCTGAAGGATTAATTCGGAGGAGCAGCTATTTGGCTCACTCGGAATTTGAGGTGGCAAATTGAATAGGGGAAAAGCCCCCTTTAAAAGTCGCGTTTTAGTTAAATATCTTTTATGAAAATGACGTTCGCAAATACAAATTTTTGTATTTGGCGGAAATGACACTTTCAAATTGCAAACTAAGGCCCAATTATTGAAGGCAACTTCCGTCCTCGGGAAGCCAAATAGGGTCTGGTCGTCATGGGGGAAGCAGCCCTCAACGCAGCAACTGCGGTACCCCTTTGCCTCCTCAATCGAATGCTGCAGAACGACATCTTCATCTTCATCTGGTCCTAATTATATATGGTACATATTACGAAACACACATCACTGAATGTACCATATTTGCTTATAAAAAAAAATTCTAGTCAAAAAATGGCCTTATTCATAAAAAATAAAGTAGCTTTAAAAAAGGTTTATAAACTGAAAAATGTATGAAAACGTCATTTTATAAAGCTCTTTACACCTACTTTATTTTTTATGAATAAGGCCAAAAATTTCTAAAATCAGTTCGCTTCCCTATTATAATAAATATACGAGCATTTCTTCAGATAACTTTTAAATATTCACGGTATCCAAAAATGTTGGTTACTTAAGCTGAATGTACATTTGCACCTATACATACATATCGTCGTTTAAGGTACAAAACCGCGTATCGTCGTTTTTGGCTCAATCACACACAATCACATACGCGGGTTTGCATTTTGTTGATACGTGGTTTTGTACTTTAAACGACGATATACATATGTACATACATATACATATCTGTACAAACATATGGACACACTAAAGCAGATTTTTTGACGAAAAACCCATTAAAAATTATGGCAAAAACTACAACTAACGTTAAGTACCGACTTAATTTTAACCCACTCCCTCAATATACATAATACATCAGTATTAATCAATAAACATACAATATACATATGCATAATAATTATACATAATGGGCCGTATGAATAAAAACTAAGCATTTGCTTTTTCTTAAAATTTCATACCTTTTACTTCAATTTTGTTTGAATAAATTGAGTAAATGATCTGAAATTTTAAGAAAAAGCAATTGCTTATTTTTATTCATACGGCCCAATGGCCCGTAGTCATAGTCAAAATAAAGTCGACTTTAAAGTTAGTTGCAGCTTTTTGACATAATTTTCAATGGGATATCTGTCAAAAAAGCTGCAACTAACTTTAAAGTCGACTTTATTTTGACTATGACTACGGGCCAATCACTTTCACTAGGCACAAGGACCTGCCCCACCAGTCACACATTTACACATTCACACACGTTTAAAATTTTTGAACACACAAAAAGAAGCAAATGACATACATATGTACACACACAAACAAGCAAAATACATACATATGGGCCATTCCACGTAAAATATTAATTGCTATTCCTCGCGAAGTATGCTGAATTTTTTATGAAACTCGGTGGGGATACTATTATTTGTTATCCCGCCTACTATCACTATATTTTATTATAACACTACACTTATCACTTTTATTTCCACAAATATATTATCCTTAAAAGGTTCGCATTCGTTTAATCAATTAATTAAGTAAAACGCGTTTATAAATGTCTTCACAAACGTTTGCTCATTTCACAAAACAAGCAGAAATAACAATGGCTGACAGCATAATAACTTTCACCAGCACCATGGAATAGCCCATATGTATGCATATTCACTATTTTGGAATGCACTCATTGTATTGTATATATACATACATACGTACATACATATTCCTAAACACATATGTCCACTGCACTCACTAAAAAACTTCATGCACTAAACTTAATGAAAACAACTTACCAAGGTTGAGGGTTGGGACCGCCCCACGCTTCAGTCGCTGGCCTCCAACGGCGAAGTGAGGGAAGTGGGCGCCGCAAATGAAGGTGTTGGTTGGGGCAATGTGGGCGTCTGGCGAAATCCGGAGGTTTTGCCTCCACTTCAGGGCCATCTCCTTATCCCGTGGCCATCCAAAGAGTTTGGCCTCCAAACTGGTGATGGGGCAGTCCCGGGCTACGCAGTGGCGAATGCTGGACATCTCGTCGATTTAGGGCGCGCGATAAGTCAGGAAAAAAAATTCGCTCAAAAAACGCGTCCGAACGGCTCGGAAAACTTTTCCGTATGAAAGACGTTAGCATTTTTTCTTTATTATCTTTCATTTTCGCGCATTTATACTTAAAAACCAATCAGACTCTAATAACGGTATTTAAACGGACCGATGTCAATGCAAAACAGATTTTCATTTGTAGGTGATTGACATATGTACATACATACATATATACGCGTTTGTACATATTTATGTATATACATATGTATCGCGAAACTTATAAAGAGCCAGCCTATTGCGCATGTATACATAGATGAAATTTCATGAAATGCTCCAATATATAGATATATGTATGTATGTACGTATATATATATGTGGATAGATATATGTATGTACGTATGGATTGTGGAAAATATTCCCTCAGAAAATCTTATTTCCCTCAGAAAATCTTATCAACTTAGCTGAAATAGAAAAATGCATACATGTTTTGCTGAAACAGAAAAATTCATACATGTTTGGAAAAATGAATTTGCAACCAGCAAATCGATTTCACGCAAATATCATATTTTCGGCAAACAAGCAAATGTACAAAAGCCCGCTCCTTTCCCCGTTTCCCCGCTTCTTTGTACACTTGTTCCGACTACCATTTTTATTTTAGAGTTTGTTTTGATCCGACACAAGCACGCGCCTGCCTCCGCAAGCACCCCCTCTGCTTAATAGATTTTTGTTCCTCTTTCCATTTTGTTCTTATTTTTTCATTTTGCTTTGAACTGCTCGAAGTGTGGTGGGACGGAAAAATTTTTGGTATGGTGGCAGCCGGCACTTCTCTACCGACACCGTCGGTCAAGTGGTGCACTCGTCGACGTGAGGTATATTTGGCCGACTGCACCCCAAAATTTTTGCGCAACAAAAACGGTCACAGAAAATGCGCCTTCTCATTCATAGACGTTCTCTGATTTTGAGTTGCGGTCGAGCAAATATACCACCCGCCGACGAAATATACCACTCGTCGACGAAATGCCGGCTGTCACCACCAGTGTTGCCATTTTAGCCGTTTTCCGGCTAGTTTTAGCAGGTTGCGATAGCAAACAGCCGGAGAAATTTCGATTTAGCCGGCAGCCGATTTGTTAGCCGTTTTGCAGAAAAAAATTAGCCGTTTTTAGCCGATTTTGCTATTTGCCTTGTTTTCTTAAATTTCAAATATGTATGTTTCCATTTTTGACTAAGCGACCCAAAATCTGTTAGAAATGGCTACTAGCCTTATTGTGGAGAAAATTTTCATGTCAGGCAGGATTTATGAAATTGGGCCGATTTCGCTTATTTTTATTTTAAACGAAGAAAGGGTTTTCTTTATAAAATGTTGGTTATAAATGTCTTAATTTTAAGTGTGAAGTTTTATTCGCAAACTTAGAAAATAAGAAATTGTTTCACTGTTAAGACTCTTAAGATTGGATATAGTGCCAAAAACAGAATAAATATTACACGTAGATATTGTCTTCCCAGATAGCGCATATTCAATTCTGCCTAAATTAAAAAACATAATTTTTGCCTACTCCCAAAGGTTTAAGGTAAGGGAAAAATTTTTTTTTTAAGCACTATATACACATATGTATTTTTTTAAACAAACTTTTTTGCTGAGAACTTATTTAAATTCCAAAAACCGCATGCCAACTTGAATTAAAGGAACCAACACTGAATTGAGTCAAAATGAAAATAAAAGAGCACAAATTTCTATGTAAAGCAAAACTCTCTGGGAATCCTACGAAGCATCTGCCGGTCATATGACCGGTCATCTAAATGGGAGATCTGCAGTCTTTTGGCATCATATTTTACATCAGAATTGAAGGGATTTCTGAAAAATCTGACCAGTTTTTTGGTGTAACTTTGATTTTGCATCCCTTGTCAACATATGGCCTCGGTTGATGTTAACTTAAGGTCGTTGTTTTACTGCCTTAAAATTGAAGGGAAATTTTTACAGCGTTTTTTATGTGTAGTGGTTTCTATTTGAGTGTATTGAGAATCGGTCAGTCTGAAAAGGCCTTGTAGGGAAGACAATAGGTTTGTTCGTCGAAAATCCATCGAGAATTATCACTCAAAATATCAGATAGTAAGAAAAAATGATCCCAAATTCTCTCTCGTGCAGAGAAACTTGCAATTTTCTGTACGAACGCAAATCTGCAAGTTTTTCTGCCAGCTAGTGTCCACGGTTGCATTTCAAACAAAAGAAATTTGTATAGAATTTTTAAAATTCTTTCAGAGGGGCAAAAAACAGGATCTACGTGTATATATCTTGTCAGTCCGACTTTCTTCAACATACGTTTCAATTTCTTTGTCGGGTTTACTATATCGACTCTGGTTGAGATTGCATTCCGATTAAGAATACAGTTTTATTTTTCCGAGTACCTTTCAAATCATTGGAATTAACTAAATTAATTAAGTAAACAAGTATTAACTTACATTTTTCATTTTAAAACCGCTCCCGTTTGTAAATTTTTAAATTTAACGAACTTGTTTATTCAAATTATCGTCGACAAAAAATCCAACCATGCGCCACAATCATATGTTTTTCCTAATTGCAAATTCTTGCTGGCAAAATTTTTTCCGGCTCGAATTTGTAACTTCTCTCCAAGAAATAGTCTTTTTACTCGTGATTTATTTAAATAAAACATACGAAATTTAGTTGAAACATTTTAGGCGGTTTTATTTGCCAATTTAGCCGGTTCGCCCAAAAAGTTCTGGCAACACTGGTCACCACGGCAAAGATTTTCAATTCCTCCACACTTCGACGAAATTTACCATAGTGAAAAGAAAAATGCAAATTAACAACACGAAAATGAAAAGAAACAAAAAACTGATCAGGACAGGGCAGAGGGGATGCTTGCGGAGGCCGAGGCCTGCTGGTGTCAGATCAAAACAAAAACTAAAATAAAAAATGGAGTTCAGAACGCTAAGTGTAAACAAACAAGCGGGAGACGGGGAAAGGAGCGGGTTTTTTTATATTTGCTTTGCGATTTGGTGATTGGTTTACAATTCTCGATAGTAACATTTGAATAGTACAATAAATTTTTTTTTTAATTGGGACTTGTTGTCAATTTGTCACCATTAATTTCTAAAAATTCAGAAAAAAAATTTCAAAATTTAGATGAAATTTTTTTGAATTTTTCTAAGTTATGTATAAAGTTTGAAAGTTTGACTTATGTGGTTTCGACTAAAGCATGAACCACGTTCTTTTAAAAAAATAACAATAAAAATATTTCAACTTGAAAAACATTGTAAATATTAAAAAAAAAAAACACCATGCATCCACCGACTTTTGATTGCCTGTGTAAGTACATACATACATACATACATATGTATGTCTAACAAATTATGGTTTGTTATCCAAATACCGATGTTATTTAATAATAATAAACTAGTAATTTTTAGCAAAAAAAAATCCGCTGATCGGATCTTAACCAGATTAGTATGGGACCACCTCTGAGACACTACCTTTCCGATGCAAAAAGAATTATCGAAATCGTTTGACGTGGTCCAAAGTTATGCGGTAACATACATAAAAAAAAAAAAAAAAAATATTCCGACGAACTGATAACCTCCTCCTTTTTTGGAAGTCGGTTAAAAATAATATTATATACATGTGTAGTACAAATGTATTTGTAAACTTAATTTCTTTAAAATTATTTCTGCAATCAAATTTTCCATTCAGCCAAATGCATAAATATGTATCTATGTACATATGTAATCGTACGAGGATATATGTAAATCTATTTTTTGAAGTATAGAAATTTTTAATATTAAAAAATAAATAAAATATTTTTTTTTGTATTAATACAAATGAGGTTCAAGGCACATTGACCCACCTCTACAAAAATCGTGGGGCGTCATGGACAAAAACTTTACAATTTCGGACCGAAAAATGCGAAAACGAGCTAAGTTGCCACGTTACATTTGTGAACTTGCGATAAAAGTACATATGTTTGTGATTTTAGAAGTTTTGATTTTATTAAAATAAATTAATATATTTTCCTGCAGAAAACGTACACTTTTATTTAATGTTTACTAAAATTACATCTTAAGAAACTAGTTAATTATTGAAATATTGGTATGGAACATGGAAATAGATTGTTTTGCAAAAAGAATTAATTAGTTGCCACTTTTCACTTGGCTGGCCGAGATTTCTTCATTTTAAGATTTTAGAATTTTTGTGTCGGATTGAAAAAGTTGCGCTTAATGGTGATGAATTTACGGGGAGATGTGCTGCGATTGTTTTTATGAATGCATGTACTACTTGACCTTGAGAAATACGCGCATAAGTTTATGAATGAAATAGTTATCGGTTTATTATTTATTTTATTTATAAATTATTGGTTACCAAAATTTTGTCCATACTGGGAGCAAAAATTTTTACACATAAAAACGAGTAAGGTGCTTTTTTGAACTCGACCGAAACCACTTAGGCGGTTACAGCGCCAAACAAGAGGAAGAAGACGACCCAATTCAATGGTCTATTAAACACTTTCGTTTTTAACTGCAATTGCCTCTGAAATAAGTTCATATGTACCTATATTTTTGTTCAGCAATTAGTAGTAAATTGACCGTGTCATTGAAAAATTTAAAATGAACGCTTTTGATTGTGGAAAACATTGTTTTGGAAATTTCAAAATGCCAAACGTGCCACTGTTTTTTTTTTCAAGTTCATTTAACTATCAGAGTAATATTGTAAAAAATACCTTCAACTTTGCAATGCAATGGGGAGCAACTTTATGCCATATCATCAAATGAGCAAAATTAACCTTCGCGCATGAAAGCAAACAAGCGACAAACTGAAGTCGACAGCCCGCTAAGTGATGTGTGCGAGTGCTGGCGCTTGTCACATGCAGCAAATAGCGCAACATAGCAAAGAGCAAGCAACAAAAGCAACCTGCAATTTTCACTTTTTGGGGGTTGGTACTCCTATACAATGCTGGCTAATGGTCATGCGTGGCTGGTGTGGTTAATTATTTTTTTTTATTGCCAAATAGCAATGGGTTAATCCATGTCAAATCGGCCAATGTTTGGAATCAACAATTTTTGATTTGGATGAATTTTGGTCAGAACTTTTCTTTTATGCATAACGAACGCTTAAGGATATTTTTTCGAAAGTTCAAAATTTCACCATTTTCCCGATTTTGCAAGTTAGTTTTTTTGCATTTTTCAAACAATTTTTTTTACATAATTTTATAATTTTATTTTGAGTTTGGAAAACAATTTTTTTACTTTCTAAAACATATTTTACCTACATTTTTTATTAGTTAATTTTTGTATGATTTTTTTTAATTTCAAAATTATGTAAATTTTTATTTTCGAATTTTCTTTTTATATTTTTTATAGCACTAAATATCAAAGTTGAAATCAGACCGAAACTATTTTTGTTACTATAATAAATTTTGAGAGATTCAAATATAATCTTGCAAAAAACAGGAAGTTGTGCAGAGAATTTCGCACAATTTTGAAAAAAAAAAAATTGTAATTGTTTCCTTTGACAGAACTTTGTTGTATCATAAAAGAAAAGTTCTAACCAAAATTCTTCCAATCAAAAATGGTTGATTCCAACCATTGGTTGATTTGACGTGGATTGACCCCAACACAAAAAATATAAACAGTGGACAGTTACATGCATATGTCGAAAAAAATAAACAAAACAAAATTACCTTTAAACACACATGACACATTTCCATACTTGCTATGCTGCAGTAACATCAAATTTTTTATTCTTTAGTTTTTTCTTTGCATTTTGTTTTGTATAAATTTCATCAACGAGCCACAGTTGAATGCATTCGTTAACTACTTATATAAGTGTGTATGTACAAGTAGTGAACACTGTGGCTTTACGCCGATTAAAGCACACTTTGTTATTACATTTGGGTTTTTTTTTCAATAGTCAAATCAAATAATATTTCTGTTTTTTTTACCTTTTACCTAAAATTAACCTCATAAATTAAGCTACTATAAAAGCAAAAACGCATTTTTACTGAAATTATTTTGCTGTGCGTGGCTGTGCGGTGTGACAATAACTAAAATACCCAGATAACTTCATCAAAAGTAAAAGTAAAAGTCAAATTATGCTGTCAATAAAATTATTTGTGTCCTGCGTGCTTTTGGTTGTCAGCTACTGCGTGAGTTCAAAAAATAAGAAAAGAATGTTGTAGTGTTGTTTTTCTTGGTTTTCATATATGTACATATTTACATATTTTCTAGCGCGCCGAATCGCCGGAATTTGATTGTCAACGACCACCACGCTTAGTGGTAAGTAAACAAGTGTTTTCAGAAGTAACGCAAAACAAAAGACTTAAGCTAAGAACTTGAGATCTAATGGTCGACAGCCAAATATGTAAGGATAAGGTGTGAACAAATTGTGCGTAATATTTTAATACTGCTTAACTTCGACTGTTTTAAATACGCAATGAATATTTTGATGATTGTAACTGCAGCGAATCTCGGCGATAAGAAAGATCAGTGCGTTCAAATCAATTGAGCTAAGATTTGATCTGCTGCACTGTGCCTTGTAAAGCACATACAGCTCAACATTATATCCTCACCAATTTTGTTTGACAAAATTAGACTTAATTCCTCAATTGGATTCGCATCTTGATAGCGAAAAGAAACGAGGTCGCCTTCATTTTTCGAAACTATAATTGTGAAACAGTCACATAAGTGTCGAGGAGCAAATGCGTTATTGACTGTTTGTTTGATGAGAGGAGATACTCTTTGAGACATTCGCTTTGCTTTCAGTATTATTATAAATTAGAAAGAGAAAAAAACAAATAAAACAAGTTCCTAAAAATTAAAATAAATTAAAGAAGAAAAACATTTTTCTTTTTAAATTAATAAAAACTAAAAATTGATAGAATATTAACTTGAAAATGAAAAAAAATAAATAAAATATTTAAGTTTCTAAAAATGAAGTTAGGTCTTTTTTTCAAAAAAAGTCTAGAAATTAAATAAAACTTATTTAAAAAAAAATAAAATAAGTTCCTAAAAATTAAAATAATTATAAAAACGGGGTTTTTAAAGCACTAGATCTAAAAGGAAAAAAAACAAATAAAAACATAATAAAAATTAAACGAAATTAAAAACATGTTTTTCTGTTTAAATTAATAAAATCTATAAGTAAAAAGAAAACTAACCTAAAAAAATACATAAAATAAATTTATAAAAATTAAGTGCAACTAAGAAATAAACAATAAATTCTAAAAATGAAATTACTCGTAAAAAGAAACAAATATTGAATTTAAAAAAACTCGCTATGGCAGCGCCAGAAAATTGAAAATGCTCAAATGCTTTTTGTCAAGAGAGCTTTTTACTTTCGTGCCAGAGAAATATTACGTTCAACATGCCATATGTTTAATAATACAAAAATTTTCATAAATTTTGTAATTTTAACGTCTAGCAAAAATACGGCACGAGAAAACAATAGAAATGCATGGCACGCGTGCCATAACCTCAGCAATACAAATTTTAATTTTACATATCGAGCCCTAACTGCCAAAAAGATGAAGTGAAATTTTTTTTCAAAATTTTATTTTTGATGCAGAAATGCATCTAAAACATTTCTGCATTTATTAATGCAGTGCCACGAGTATTTTAATTATTTTTTTAATTTCTATGCTCAGTGTATATCCGGCTTTATTTCAATAAGGAGACATTGAATTACTTATCAACGAATTATTATAACCAAAATGCTTTAAAACTACTCGTATATACTTTACACTCTATAACCTGCAGGATCCAACGCTTTGTTGTAAGGATGGTGGCTATGATCAGACCACAGAAGTTTGCGGCAAACGCATGGGTATAATCGGTGAAGGCAATCATGGGCCACCTACTGTGGAAAAAGCTACGGTACGTATGAGTACATACTTTAAAATAAAGATATCTTTCATAAAGTATATTGGAATAAATTTCTTACATCCCTTGTCAATTTTTGTTTAGAGATTAACCGGTTTCGACGCTGTGACATCCTCAGTGTCCCAAGAGAATGCCAACATGACACTGAATATGGCACAACGCCGAAACTGATTAGCCTCCCAACCAAAATTGACAACAACTGACGGAAATTTGTTCCAAAATACATCATACACCAACCCTGTCGGTGTCCTTAATTTTTGTCCTCCCCCGCACAGTGCTTCGCCGAGTGCATTCTCAGAGAACTGCATTACATTCAAGAGCCAGAGAAGCTCAACTACGAAACTATGCAAACTGATATGCAGGCCAAATACGGCAATGACACCGTCTTTGTGGACACAATGATGGGAGCGTTTCGCAAGTGTGAGCCTGATGTACAACAGAAGTTGCAAGCATTCAAGCAAATGACGCTTCTTGGTGCTGCTGCCGCACTACGACGTGGCTGTAGTCCATTCTCCGGTATGCTACTTGGTTGTACGTATATGGAATATTTCAAAAATTGTCCGGCACATCGCTGGACTGAGACCGAGGAATGCGCGCTCGCGAAACGATTTGTTACACAGTGTGCTTTGGGTGTAAAACAAACTTAAATATTAATTAAATACATACATATATGAATTCATGCATGCAATTAACAATATATTCAAGTTGATACGGCAGAAAAAAATATGTGTGTAAACATTTGATAAAATTTAGTACAAATAAATATTAATAAAAAATAAGTATGTAAGAATTTTCGCTTTTCCAACAACACATTTTGTATCAAATATTTAATTTACTTGCGAGATTTAGATGAAAGTCTTCGGGCAATGCAAAGGGATAAATGAAATCATTGCGATGTTTTCTCAAGAAACGCAACAACATCTTCTCTACCTCCGATGTGTATTGCAAATTGGCCATCTGACGTTTCAGGAATGTCTTGCGCGCCTTACGATCCATTACTTGGCCCTGGTCAAGTGCAATGTTTATTCAAATATATCTTATATTATGTCCAATTCAAATGCCTCTTACCCAATTCACAATTTTCTTGGCTGTGTCCATAGTTAGCGTACGAATTTTGCGACGCAAATCATTAAATTCAGAGTGCATAATCAGCTCCGTCCATGGTTCCTCAAAGAAATCAATAAAACTTTTAATTTCTTGCAGATACCAACGGGCATGCAAATCATTCAATAATGCCTCGTGGTGGCCCACAAAATATTGCAGATGATCGAAACTGCGCTTCTATGTGAGCACAAATGGAAATAAATATGCGTGAAAAATCAAAAATTTTAAATTATTATTAATTAGATCGTGCTACCTTACAAGCAAAAAAAAAAAAATCGCCCTACACTCCTGAGTCTAAAGTATTTTTGCACGCCTATTTAAAAAAAAAAATGCCGCAATATGACAAAAAGCGTAAGAAGTTGATAGTTAACTTGCTAAAATACCTTTGCTCGGGGTGTACGGTGAACTTTTTGATGCCAACTTACAGTTTGTGATACAACCACTATCTCCTCTACGATGCCATGCACATTGATGCGTACTCTTGAAAAATTACCATCGTATGTGACTAGCGAGAGCATATAGCTATTATCTAAATGATTTGCAATATATCGCTTAGGCAGAATCACTTTAGCCATATAATAGCCTAGTGGCAATTGAGCTTGAAAGTAGACTGGTAGTAAATATTTCTCCGAATATTCAACAACATCGTCCTCCATCAAATTGAGCCCATGTATTAGCTAGAAAGAGTAAAAGCTTCTAATTAAAGATTAACCAGCATTCGCTTAGAATATAAAACATAAATATTACGTATTTTGTTAAGGCTGCATACGAGTACAATATAAAATACTTACATAAATATGTTCATAGCGAGGGCTTATATTCAATACCCTCTATCCGCACTTTTCACAAAAATGAGATTCTGATATAAAAACTGTCATCGGTGATATTAATATTGATCTTGTATAGCGCTTGACAAAAGAATTTACAATAAAATTGCAACGTAAGAATTAACATCAGTAATGACAGGTATGTAAATCCCAGAAAGGTTCTAACGTGACAAAGTAGTTTTTGTGAAAATTGCAGATAGAGGATAAGCCCTCGATATCGACACCTGAGTGGAAGATTATTTTCTTCAACATTACATATTATCTTATTTGTTTACATGTTGTTATGTAGGTGGTCTCATATTTGAATTCGATCAGACATAACATCAATAAAATATATATATAAAATTTTGACCATTATTTTATTTGTCTTGAATATGAAAAATAATCTGCGAAGTGCAGAAAAAAAGCGTATTGAAAGTAATTTTTGAATGAGGATATTTAAATAGAAACTTGTAAAGAAAACCAACTGCCGATAACGTCTGCATGACTTTACAACTAACTTAAAGTTAGTTTTGTCATAGCTAATTAAAGGTTAGTTATTTATCGAAGTCCCGCAAAAAAGCTAACTAGAAGTTGGTTATTGTAATCTATTGATAATTTTTTTTCTGCAGGGATATTAGTCCTTAACATATAATTTTACCAAAAATAAATATTTTTTGAGTTTTGTGTGTAAATAAATAAACATAAGATTTAGCCTAACGAACTTCCTTACCTTAGCCGCTATTTCATCTTTTGCACAATGTTTGTATTGATGATTCGGAGTCACTCTCAAGCGGGTGCAATTTCCCACAACAAAGATATTCGGATCACTAGTGCGAAAATGTTCATCGATTAATATTCGAGAATCCCGCATTTCAATTCCTGCATTTTCCATTACTAAAGTGCACAGATGTAAAACATTTAGCATTGTGGAATATTTTTAAATCAACCATTTCCATTGCACTTACTATCCAATACATCCGTGCCGATGATGTGCGTATGAAAACTGACAAATAGATCACAAGGTAAAGTCATTATATGACCGTCGGGATGATGCTCGAATACAGCATGCGATATAATGCATTCACCCTGATAATATATCCATTCCTTTAGAATCCAATTTGATTCAAGTTTTACACCTAAATCCTCAGTCATCTCCTGTAGTATTAACTCAATATTAATATCCATATTGCTTATATTGTACTTCGCGTATGATGCATGTCCTTTCGCATCCCATGGCATAACCAAAGTAATGTTTTGCGCTGGTGTTTTGTGCTTAAGTAGAAAATTAATAAATTCAAAAGTGCCCAAACGTGAACCGAAAACAATTATATTGATATCATTGGCATTGCGATCATTCCAAATGGCTTGCAGTTTATAATAGAGCGTTATTTTATCGAAACGATTGTTCAAATGCATATAGTTGGTTGGGCGTGGGCAACGCTGTACGGCTGGTGGTACACCAAATCGCTGACTTAATGCAAAAATTAGACTATGATAATAAAGCTCGCAGCCATTGGCCAAGATCAATTTGCGTTCGTCTCTGTAAAATAAAGTGTAAATGTGCGCTTGAGTTAAATTGACAAAGTAGGTAGAAGGAACTTTAACAATAAGCCTGTACAAATAGTTAATATAATAGACAATATGGTTAGCAAAAAAAAATTTCACTAATCTGTATTTTCTACCGTTTATGGGTTTAAGCCAAGACCGAAAACCTTCGCATATTGCTTTCTTCGCTGCTGAAACTCCGTCAGTTACTCACACCAAGTGTAGATAGTTCCTTCTGTTCTTGGTCCTTCCACTGTACTCGTCTGCGCCCATGCTTTCGTTGTTCGTCCATGTTCGCCATGTACACGACGGTAAAAAGTCCTACTATTCATCATTCGATCTTCTTCGGAGCCACAGATCTTGCCTATAATACTTTCTCGGAAGTCCCCTTTTTGATAGATATGCAATTTTTTGGTTGTGAAAAATATAGGAGTGTTTGAGTAAAGTCTACTTGATATGTTTCTAGCCGACCCGCCTTACACAAATTTTCAAATGCACACAGTTGCGGCGGACTCCTCCGCCGTAGAAAACAAAAGCATACTTTGAGGCAGTGTGGTGCGTAAATTAATAGTTTTAAAGCTCGCTATAGTGCAGCATATTCAATATAGTCTATCTATGTTAGTTATCGAAAGTTATCAAGTTACAGAAATTTATCGAAACATCGATATTGTTATCAAAATTGATCAAGTAATCCATGTTTACTGAGTATAAATTACACAAATTGATCAATGTTTATTAAGTTGTCGAAATTTATAGGCAGAGAAACTTAGTTGTCGATATTTATCGAGCTATAAAAATTTATGCGATTATCGAAATTTGTCAAGCTATTGAAATTTATCAAGTTAGCGATATTTATCATATTATCATTACTTATGGAGCTAACGAAATTTATCGAGTTATCGTAATGCATCGAGTTTTTCAACCTATAGAGTTAACAATATTTATTGCTTTACTGAAATTTATCGACCTGCCGAATCAATGGTTTTGATGGTTTGAAACATTTCGAGTTATAGAAATTTAAAGTGTAACGAGTCATCGAAATTTGTCAATAGTTTTCGGGAAATATGGAGCTACCAAAATAAACCGAGTAAGCGGGATTTATAGAGGTATCCAAAGTTTATCGAGTTATTGATTTATATGGAGATATATACATTTTTTGAGTTATCGAAATTTATCGAGCCCTCGAAACTCACAGGTATCGAAATTATCGAAACAAGTAGATTTTGCGGATTTTACCACCGAAATCAAAATCATCCGCAAAAATAACGAAAGTTTCGGAGGCTTGTGGCTGCGCAAGCATTAAATTTACCGCTATTCTGCAATCACAAAGTTATGCCAACAATTGAATTATATATTTCGCTTACCTTTTGATTTTCTTCACATCGGAACTAACGAATGAAAAATATTTGCGGAAATCCATGCAACTAATGGTGTCCCGTATAAAACTGTTACTATTTTCCCAGTTTATGTAGCAGTCATTTTGATTTTCACAGATCTCACATTCAAAATTGCGATCGTAGATGCCTTCCACAATGCCCACCGATGAAATTATGGTAACGCGCCAGCGTGGCAGACAACAATGACATTTCAGTGCGCTAAATACATATTAAAAAAAAAAAATGCAAACGTTTAAAAAAAACTAAATTAAGTACATACAATAAAGTGTACCTTGAGTTTTTAAAGTTGAAGAGAAGTATTCGCAGTAAAGCGCGAGTCATACTATTGAAGCCGAGTATGACAATGTGTTCTGAATTGCCAAATGGTTTGGATGGGAACAAATTGTGATAATATATAGCAACATTTTCATTTTCAAAGTCCATTTGAGGTAGGAGTTCTTCAGAAATCGCAGATGTATGTTTTTTGTATTCCCGGCGATGTATTTGTGCGATTTCTCGCGGTTCTATGGGCTGCATTTGTTTCACCAAATCGTTGGTAAGTGGCTTGACACTACTCTGTGTGAGGAGATAATTGTTGAGAATTGATTGACAATTAATGGTATACGAGAACCGCTCTCAGCTATTCAGGGATTGTGAAATCACCGTTATCTCGACAACAATACTAAATAGTAAGCGTTTTTTTTTCTAACACAGTCGAACAGCCACCAAACTAGACTCCAAATTCATGTATGAAATCGAACGACTAATTTGTGGCTGATAAGTTTTATCCGAACTTGCACGAAGGTCGGCTGTAAAAGTACTAACCGTTCTATCCTACAACAGCTGCAACAGCAAAAGTCTGTGAACTTTGTAACAAATGCCTGTAATGCTGCTTTCAAAGCCTCCTGCCCAAGCACCCTCCCGAAGGGCAAGAAGAAACCCCTGTGGTGGAATCCCGAGATTTCAGCACTGAGGAGGCTCTTCAATCAAGCCAAGCGAACAGGTCTTGGGCAACTCCACAAAGACGCACCCAAAGACTTCAAGAAGGCCATAAAGAGGGCGAAACACGAATCTTGGGAAAACATCTGAAACAACATAGAAGAGAACTCTGAAGCCAACAGGCTGAGGAAAGTTCTGTCGAAATCTTTTTCAAGTATGAACTGTATCCAGAAGTCTAACGGTGACTGGACGTCATCATGTAACAAAATGCTGGTCCTTATGAGCACTAACTTCCCGGGCTGCTTGGACGACACCTCCGATAGTTCACCCGGTCCTTGAACCTACTTGTCCCTGCGTGATACCGTTAGGGCCGTCGTAAGTGATGAAAGGGTGGAGCGGGCTTTAATTTTGTTTCAACCTTTCAAATCTCCGGGACTTGACGGAATCTTTACCGCTCAACTACGAGAAGCTAAGGACATTCTGTGCCCTCTGTCTTCTCATATTTTTACAGCTTGCTTTACCCTTGTGCTTGACATTTCTTATTATATATATGTAAGTCAGAGGGTCTATCAGTGATCTCAAACAGGGAGGAAGTGAAGCTGATTGGCCTGAAATCCATTGGGTCAACTACAGATTTTTCTCCTGTCCTGGGAATGAACAGGCCGCCAATTACTCGGGATATACCCAAGGTCTACGCAACTCGCGTAAGTCAACTACACGATACCTCTATCTACCATCCCGGTAATGTAAGGAAATAAAAAATCTTTGCTCAACTTCATTCCAAAGATGTAGTCCTCATACGAAAATCCCTTAAAATCTCAAAATTCATAGAAAGGATAAAATGGTTTCCTTAGGAAATGCCGAAGAAACAAATATGTACACCTCACGTATTCAATACTTACCATAGTCGATTGCAAGCAATAGAACTCACCGAACCCGGTGGCACAGGATATTTGTCGAAATATGGCATCAGACTCCCAAACGTAATTAGGATGTAGTCTTAATAAAACAATTTCGGCTGGTGTTTGTTTAAAACTTAACTCATTACACGTAAGATGATATTTGTGCTCCAATTCGTGTAGCCTGTAGAAAGGTCTGAGTGGGTAAGAAAAAAAGACAAGCTTTTTATATTACTACCTGCTGCATTGTAAGTATGTATGCACTTGTATGAATGTTACTAA